>NC_092114.1:8609910-8756417 GCF_045679555.1 Salvelinus alpinus
CATGATGATGGTTCCACTGTGTATTACTGTCAGTTATATACAACAACATGATGATGGTTCTGAGTTTTGAAATTGATTGAGATGTTTTCTTTTGGAGTATTTTTCACAGTAGAGGAGTGCATCTCTGTCTCTACCTCCCCTTTCGTTCAGCGACCACATAGACGCTGCTCTTTGGGCAGCCATGTCTTTTTGTGTCTCCTTTTTCCATTGCCAATTGGTGGTCGCTGAGCCTGTATTTGGTCAGGATCTGGTTTGTATCTCTGACAGAGTAGAAATATTCTGCCAATTTTGTATTCTCTTTTGAGGCCAAATAGCAATCTAGTTTATTCTGTGTTTTTGTTTCATTTTCCCAATTTGTCAAATAGGAGGTTTTATTTTCTGTAACAATCCTATTGATTTCCCTGCGTGTTTGGTTAGTAGGGTTGTTTAGTGTTTTTAACAGCTGACATCAGGGACTCTTTTCAGGCTTCAGCTCTTGGGTTTCCAGTGATCTGAAATGTAAGGCTGTTTTAGGGCTTCATTTCAAATGGTGTCAACATTTCAGTGTCCTTTTCTTTATATTTACAATTAAAGGGAATCGTCTGAGTTCCGCGCTACATGCATTATTTAGGACTTTCTTTTGGGTATTTAGGATGATCTGCTGAATTCTGTATGTGCATGTTTTTCTCCCAGTGCTTATAATCGTAATTACAGGTTGGACACCAAACCTCATATCCATGTAGTGCAATTGGTAAAATTACACTATTGAATATTTAACACCAGATTCGGATTGGAATATTTATTTTTGAGAATTGTCTTTTTATGGAGTAAAATATTTTAAAGGCTTTTTCTTGTAGTTGATTCACTGCCAGATCAAATCCACCAGAGGCACTGTTTGTTAGTCCCAGGTAGTTGGTTCAACCAGGGTATTTCCTGTCCCAGGTAGTTGGTTCAACCAGGGTATTTCCTGTCCCAGGTAGTTGGTTCAACCAGGGTATTTCCTGTCCCAGGTAGTTGGTTCAACCAGGGTATTTCCTGTCCCAGGTAGTTGGTTCAACCAGGGTATTTCCTGTCCCAGGTAGTTGGTTCAACCAGGGTATTTCCTGTCCCAGGTAGTTGGTTCAACCAGGGTATTTCCTGTCCCAGGTAGTTGGTTCAACCAGGGTATTTCCTGTTCCAGGTAGTTGGTTCAACCAGGGTATTTCCTGTCCCAGGTAGTTGGTTCAACCAGGGTATTTCCTGTCCCAGGTAGTTGGTTCAACCAGGGTATTTCCTGTTAGACCTTGATCTGTTGGTGACAGTAGGACAAGGTTTTCTGTGTAGAGCACGAATCTGACCTCATCTTTGAGGGTGAGTCCAGGGGCTGCAGATAGGTCCAACAACACTGCTAGTTTGTTGATGTAGATGTTGAACAGGGTTGGACTTAAACTGTACCCTTGTCTTACCCCTCGCCCTTGTGCAAATAAACTGTTTTATTTTATTGTTCAGTTTGGTACTACATGTGTTCAAGTAAATAGATTTTATGATGTCGTATACTTTACCCCCACCGACGCTGTGGAGGGTGTTCTAATATAATCCGTCATGCCATATGGAATCAAAAGCATTGTTAAAAATCAACAAAACATGCTCATACTTTTCCTCTGCATTTCTGATGAACATGCTGGTTTATTAGTTACAGTTGTAATCTGTGTATGTGGTCTGTTGTTCTGTGTTTTGGGTAGAAAGCCAATTCGTTTTTTGTTGTTGTTGCTGAGAGCATTATGTTGTGAGAGGAGGTTTGTATTCGGTCATTGAGAATACAGCAGATCAGTTTCCCCCATGTTACTGGTGACACATTTTCGCCTACAGGTTATTAAGGTGTAATTTGTCAGTTTTTTATATGTGGGGGTTATGAGCCCCTGGTTCCAAATATAAAGGAAGCAGCCACTTTCCAAAACCAGGTTGAGTAGTTTTAATAAGGCACCCTGCAGCTCAGGAGTACTGTGTTTATGCGTTTAATTCCAGATGCTATCCAGGCCACATACCTTTTCTAGGTTTAGTATTTTCTTTGAAAGTTCAGCCTGTGTGATTTGGTAGTCAAATGGGTTCTGGTTGTTTTTAATTGTGTGTTTTAGGCAGCGGAGTTTTTCTTGCATATTTTGTAGGTTTCAACTCTTAACAAAGAGTTTTATTTGCAAATAAATTCATTAAAAATCCTACAATGTGATTTTCTGGAATTTTTTTCTCTCATTTTGTCTCTCATAGTTGAAGTGTACCTATGATGAAAATTACAGGCCTCTCTCATCTTTTTAAGTGGGAGAACTTGCACAATTGGTGGCTGACTAAATACTTTTTTGCCCCACTGTATATTCAATGGTTGTAAAGATGGGGAGAGGTCTGTCTGTAATGAAGAGATGCCTTGCTTTTTTGACACCACACTCCACAAAGCCTGCAGGCTCTAGTTTTGTCTAATCTTGATTATTGTCCAGTCGTGTGGTCCAGTGCGGCAAGGAAAGACCTAGTTAAGCTGCAGCTGGCCCAGAACAGAGCGGCACGTTTTGCTCTTCATTGCAATCAGAGTGCTAATATTAATACTATGCTGCCAGTCTCTCTTGGCTCAGAGTTGAGGAGAGACTGATTACGTCACTTCTTGTTTTTATAAGAAAAAATGTGCTGGAATTTCCAAATTGTTTGCATAGTCAACTTACACACAGCACTGACACACACACTTACCCTACTAGATATACCACCAGGGGTCTTTTCACAGTCCCCAGGTCCAGAAAAGATTCAAGGAAACGTACAGTATTATAAAGAGCCATGAGGGCATGGAACTCCCATCTTATATTGCGCAAGTGAACAGCAAACCTGGTTTCAGAAAACAGATAAAGCAACACCTCACGGCACAACGCCTCTCCCCCATGTGACCTACTTGTTGTGTGTGTGTACTGACATGTATGTGGAACTGATAGATACACACACACACACTACATAGTAATGTTTTAAATGGATGTAAATTGTAAAGTATTTTGTCTGTAATGTCTTTTTCATTGTGTGTCGGACCCCAGTAAGACTAGCTGTCACCCTTGGTGTCGGCTAACGGGGATCCCCAGTAAGACTAGCTGTCACCCTTGGTGTCGGCTAACGGGGATCCCCAGGAAGACTAGCTGTCACCCTTGGTGTCGGCTAACGGGGATCCCCAGTAAGACTAGCTGTCACCCTTGGTGTCGGCTAACGGGGATCCCCAGTAAGACTAGCTGTCACCCTTGGTGTCGGCTAACGGGGATCCCCAGGAAGACTAGCTGTCACCCTTGGTGTCGGCTAACGGGGATCCCCAGTAAGACTAGCTGTCACCCTTGGTGTCGGCTAACGGGGATCCCCAGTAAGACTAGCTGTCACCCTTGGTGTCGGCTAACGGGGATCCCCAGTAAGACTAGCTGTCACCCTTGGTGTCGGCTAACGGGGATCCCCAGGAAGACTAGCTGTCACCCTTGGTGTGGGCTAACGGGGATCCCCAGTAAGACTAGCTGTCACCCTTGGTGTCGGCTAACGGGGATCCCCAGGAAGACTAGCTCTCACCCTTGGTGTCGGCTAACGGGGATCCCCAGGAAGACTAGCTGTCACCCTTGGTGTCGGCTAACGGGGATCCCCAGGAAGACTAGCTGTCACCCTTGGTGTCGGCTAACGGGGATCCCCAGTAAGACTAGCTGTCACCCTTGGTGTCGGCTAACGGGGATCCCCAGGAAGACTAGCTCTCACCCTTGGTGTCGGCTAACGGGGATCCCCAGGAAGACTAGCTGTCACCCTTGGTGTGGGCTAACGGGGATCCCCAGTAAGACTAGCTGTCACCCTTGGTGTGGGCTAACGGGGATCCCCAGTAAGACTAGCTGTCACCCTTGGTGTCGGCTAACGGGGATCCCCAGTAAGACTAGCTGTCACCCTTGGTGTCGGCTAACGGGGATCCCCAGGAAGACTAGCTGTCACCCTTGGTGTCGGCTAACGGGGATCCCCAGTAAGACTAGCTGTCACCCTTGGTGTCGGCTAACGGGGATCCCCAGGAAGACTAGCTGTCACCCTTGGTGTCGGCTAATGGGGATCCCCAGTAAGACTAGCTTTCACCCTTGGTGTCGGCTAACGGGGATCCCCAGTAAGACTAGCTGTCACCCTTGGTGTCGGCTAACGGGGATCCCCAGTAAGACTAGCTGTCACCCTTGGTGTCGGCTAATGGGGATCCTAATACATTTAATCAATGATCAGTTGTAGATTTAATTGGCACCAATGTAACTATTGATCACGTGGACTTTGTCTCATGCAAATTAATATTACTCAAACAATGTGAAATAAAGTGAAAATAACGTTGAAAATATTTCATAAATCTTAACATAACCCATTAGTCAAATTGTCCCCGAATTGGTATATAAACTCAATACGTTAAGTAATGACTTTAAAAATGATTACCTGTTGCATTCAAAGATAACCATCCTACAGCACTAGACTAAACTTCACTTGCATCGTCCTTGTGGTATTGAGAGATAAACATGTTAATGCTTTCACTGATCTTACACGAAGGAAGATAGTTCCTACTTGATCGAGTGCTTGCTTTGTGATCAAATTGATCTGGTTGTCATCTTGTGAACCCCGTTCATTTCTGCTTGCAGCTATACTTCTTTTTTCTCCTCAATACTGTTCTCTCTTGTTCGTTTTTCGCCTCACTATTGTTCTCTCGTCACTCTCCCTTTTCTCTATGTGCTCATTCTTCTTCTGAAGTCTCACAAACGTTTTAAGCAGTAATTCTCCCTCATCTACGTGGAGGGGGGGGGGGGGGGGGGCTGGCATTGTTTTCCCCTAGCACTGTGGTATGATACCATTCCATTCTCATTAGTGTGTGATTGAAACCCTCTGTTTCAGATGAATGTGTAAGCCAACACTTTACCACTACCAGTTAAAACACATGATGAGATACAGACCTATTCTCCCACCAGCTGGATGATACAGACCGTCTCAATAGTCTGACGTAGCTCCCTCTCCCTGTTTCCTTTCCTTGTTTCCTCACCTTGTTTCTTCTCCTTGTTTCCCTTTCCTTTCATCTCAGTTGTCTGAAGTAGCGTCCTCTGATTAATTTCCTTGTTTCCTTTCCTTCATAGGAGAGCACACGAGTAGCTTCCTCATCCGGTGTCCTTACCTTGTTTCCTCTCCTCGTTTACAACCTCTCATCTCAATACTCTGAAGTAGCTTCCTTTCCTTGATTCCTTTACTTCATAGCGGAAACTCACTAAATGCAAGCTATCATTGTAGCTTGCATTTAATTTAATTCTACTTGTTGCAATGACACTTGGGTATTCAGACATAACCGTTGTTGATCACAACGGAACATTTTACTTTGGCTCACACCGAGAAAATAATGAGTCTCGAATGTGAAGAGATGTCTCTCGGAGAGATGTGCTATCGTTGTTGCTTCATCTATATTTCTCAAAGAAAATATCGTTTATCCTGAAAACTTTCTCAGAAGAGAAATGGGTCGTGAAAAAAAATGGGTTGCAGGGTGACCTGAGTCTTATAATTTAAAAGCTCATGTTAATCGGTATGCTATTTACTGTGAAAGCTATTGCTACAAGCTGGAACACATTGGATAATAACCCTGAAAACTATTTCACAGCATCACAAAACATTGATGAACACCAGCTTGATAATAAAGCTTTATTTGTACTAATGCTGGTTATATGCTGTGCTCTCTGTCAATTCAATTTCAATTTAAGGGGATTTATTGGCACGGGAAACATATGTTAACATGGCCAAAGCAAGTGAAATAGATAATAAACAAAAGTGAAATAAAAAAATAAAAAATTAACAGTAAATATTACACTCACAAAAGTTCCAAAGGAATATACACATTTCAAATGTCATATTATGTCTATATACAGTATTGTAACGATGTGCAAATAGTTAAAGTACAAAAGGGAAAATAAATCAACATAAATATTGTTTGTATTTGCAATGGTGTTTGTTCTTCACTGGTTGCCCTTTTCTTGCGTCAACAGGTCACACATCTTGCTGCTGTGATGGCACACTGTGGTATTTCACCCAGTAGATATGGGAGTTTATCAAAATTGGATTTGTTTTCAAATCCTTTGTGGGTCTGTGTAATCTGAGGGAAATATGTGTCTCTAATATGGTCATACATTTGGCAGGAGGTTAGGAAGTGCAGCTCAGTTTCCACCTCATTTTGTGGGCAGTGTGCACATAGCCTGTCTTCTCTTGAGAGCCAGGTCTGCCTACGGCGGCCTTTCTCAATAGCAAGACTATGCTCACTGGGTCTGTACATAGTCAAAGCTTTCCTTAATTTTGGGTCAGTCACGGTGGTCAGATATTCTGCCACTGTGTACTCTCTGTTTGGGGCCAAATAGCATTCTAGTTTGCTCTGTTTTTTGTTTGTTAATTCTTTCCAATCTGTCAAGTAATTATCTTTTTGTTTTCTCATGATTTGGTTGGGTCTAATTGTGCTGTTGTCCTGGGGCTCTGTGGGGTGTGTTTGTGTTTGTGAACAGAGCCCCAGGACCAGCATGCTTAGGGGACTCTTTCTCCAGGTTAATTTCTCTGTAGATGATGGCCTTGTTATGGAAGGTTTGGGAATCACTTTCTTTTAGGTGGTTGTAGAATTGAACGTCTCTTTTCTGGATTTTGATAATTAGCAGTTATCGTCCTAATTCTGCTCTGCATGTATTATTTGGTGTTTTACGTTGTACACAGAGGATATTTTTGCAGAATTCTGCAGAATCTCAATTTGGTGTTTGTCTCATTTAGTGAATTCTTGGTTGGTGAGTGGACCCCAGACCTCACAACCATAAAGGGCAATGGGTTCTATAACTGATTCAAGTATTTTTTGCCAAATCCTTGTTGGTATGGCAAATTTTATGTTCCTTTTGATGGCATAGAAGGCCCTTCTTGCCTTGTCTCTCAGATCGTTCACAGCTTTGTGGAAGTTACCTGTGTAGTTTTTTGTGTACTCTAGGGCAACAGTGTCAAGATGGAATTTGCATTTGTGGTCCTGGCAACTGGACCCTTTTTTGGAACACCATTATTTTGGTCTTACTGAGATTTACTGTCAGGGCCCAGGTCTGACAGAATCTGTGCAGAAGATCTAGGTGCTGCTGTAGGCCCTCCTTGGTTGTGACAGAAGCACCAGATCATCAGTAGACATTTGACATCAGATTCTAGCAGGTGCTGCAGACTGTTCTAGTGCCCTTGCCAATTTGTTGATATATATGTTGAAGAGGGTGGGGCTTAAGCTGCATCCCTGTTTCACCCCACGGCCCTGTGGAAGGAAATGTGAGTTTTTGCCAATTTTAACTGCACACTTGTTTGTGTACATTGACTTTATAATGTTGTATGTTTTTCCCCCACCACCACTTTCAATCAATTTGTATAGCAGGCCATCATGCCAAATTGAATAAAAAACATTTTTTGAAGTCAACAAAGCATGAAAAGACTTTGCCTTTGTTTTGGTTTGTTTGTTTGTCAATTAGGGTGTGCAGGGTGAACACGTGGTCTATCGTACGGTAATTTGGTAAAAAAGCCAATTTGACATTTGCCTAGTACATTGTTTCACTGAGGAAATGTACAAGTCTGCTATTAATGATAATGCAGAGGATTTTCCCAAGGTTGCTGTTGATGCGGTAGTTATTGGGGTCAAATTCATTTCCACTTTTGTGCATTGGAGTTATCAGACCTTGGTTCCAAATATTGGGGAAGATGCCAGAGCTGAGGATGATGTTAAAGAGCTAAGGACGAGAGAGGATGATGAGGATGATGTTAAAGAGCTAAGGACGAGAGAGATGTTATAAGGATGATGGATGATGTTAAAGAGCTAAGGACGAGAGAGGATGATGAGGATGATGTTAAAGAGCTAAGGACGAGAGAGGATGATGAGGATGATGTTAAAGAGCTAAGGACGAGAGAGGATGATGAGGATGATGTTAAAGAGCTAAGGACGAGAGAGGATGATGAGGATGATGTTAAAGAGCTAAGGACGAGAGAGGATGATGAGGATGATGTTAAAGAGCTAAGGACGAGAGAGGATGATGAGGATGATGTTAAAGAGCTAAGGACGAGAGAGGATGATGAGGATGATGTTAAAGAGTTTAAGTATTACCCCTTATCTTAGCTCAGGACCTGAAGCAAGGATATAAATATTCTTGATACCATTTGAAAGGAAACACTTTGAAGTTTATGGAAATGTGAAAGGAATGTAGTAGAATATAACACAATAGATCTGGTAAAAGATAATACAAAGAAAAAAATATATATATATTTTGTATTTTTTTTGTACCCTCATCTTTGAAATGCAAGAGAAAGGCCATCTTGTTATTCCAGCCCAGGTGCAATTTATATTTTGGCCACTAGATGGCAGCAGTGTATGTGCAAAGTGTTCGACTGATCCAATGACCCATTGTATTTCTGTTCAAAATGTTGTATCCAGACTGCCCAAATGTGCCTAATTGGTTTATTAATAACTTTTCAAGTTCATAACAGTGCACTCTCCTCAAACAATAACACGGTATTCTTTCACTGTAATAGCTACTGTAAATTGGACAGTGCAGTTAGATTAACAAGAATTTAAGCTTTTTGCCAATATCAGATATGTCTATGTCCTGGGAAATGTTCTTGTTACTTACAACCTCATGCGAATCACATTAGCATACGTTAGCTCAACCATCCCGTGGAAGGGACACCGATCCCGAAGAAGTTTTAAGTATAGCCCATTGGAATTTGTGGTCTGTATATTTCATAATTTCATGTAGGATACCATCAACACCACAGGCTCTTTTTGGGTTGGAGGGTTTGTATTTTGTCCTGTAGTTCATTCAACGTAATTGGAGAATCCATTGTGTTCTGGTAGTGTTTAATAGTTTATTCTAAGATTTGTATTTGATCATGTATATGTTTATGCTGTTTGTTCTTTGATGTAGATCCAAAAAGATTGGTGAAGTGGGTTATCCATACATCTCAGTTTTGGATAGATAACTCTTCGTGTTGTTTGTTTTAGTGTTTTCCAATTTTCCCAGAAGTGGTTAGATTCTATGGATTCTTCAATTACATTGAGCTGATTTCTGACGTGCTGTTCCTTCTTTTTCCGTACTGTATTTCTGTATTGTTTTAGTGATTAGTGAAGGCGTAGACTCAGGTTTTCTGGGTCTCTATGTTTTTGGTTGGATACAGTAGGTTTCTCAAATTCTTTCTTAGGTTTCTGCATTCTTCATCAAAGCATTTGTCATTGTTGTTATTTTTCTTAGGTTGTCTGCTTGACATGTTTTGATTTGATAGGGAAGCTGAAAGGTTAAATATACTGTTTACATCTTCACTATTACGGTGAAATGTTTTGTCCAGGAAGTTGTATAAAAGGGATTGAATTTGTTGTTGCCTAATTGTTTTTTGGTAGGTTTCCACACTACATTCCTTCCATCTATAGCATTTCTTAATGTTACTCAGTTATTTTGGATTTGATGCCTGATGTTTGAGTATTGCTCTTTTCAGGTAGACTGTGATTTTGCTGTGATCTGATAGGGGTGTCAGTGGACTGACCGCTCTGAGAGATTCTGAGTTGAGGTCAGTGATAAAGTAATCTACAGCACTACTGCCAAGGGATGAGCTATAGGTGTACCTACGATAGGAGAGTCCTCAAAGTATACCATTGACTATGTACATACCCAGCGTGTGACAGAGCTGCAGGAGTTGTGACACATTTTTGTTGGTTATGTTGTCGTAGTTGTGCCTAGGGGGGCATATGGGGGAGGGAATGCTGTCACCTCCAGGCAGGTGTTTGTCCCCCTGTGTGCTGAGGGTGTCAGGTTCTTGTCCAGTTCTGGCATGTAGGTCACCACAGACTAGTACATGTCCCTGGGCTTGGAAATCTCTCTCCGCTCCCCTGTCATCTCTCACTCTCTCTCTTCTCCTTCCACTTTCCCCTCTATCCCTTGATCATTGATGGAAGGAGTCCATGACTAAGGTCCCGATTCAGACTTATGCTTTTCCTACACACTTCTCAGTTGTTGGCATTCAGACTTACCTTATGAAGGTGCGTAACGGGCTTTTCAGGTGTGGTTCCCTTGTGCGCGCTGAATACTTTTTAATTCAACGGCTGAAAAACCATCCCACTTGTTGGCCAACAGATTTTCTGGTGGAGTTTTCATTCAATAGGGTTTTCAGTACATGTATCATAAGCCATCCCTTTAAAAAGCCATACCTTTTAAAATACACATTTTTGTCGACAGACTAGAATACACAGAGAACAGGGTCAGAATATAAAGGAAATAAACCATCTTAATCTATGCATATTCATCTTAATATATGCATATTCATCTTAATCTATGCATATTCATCTTAATCTATGCATATTCATCTCTGTTTCAGTACCAACGGGTAGACTTAAGAATACTCTGATTTTGTAGATTATTTAAGCAAAGGTCAGGAAAGTATGTATGAATCATAATTTAATAAAAATAAAACGGGTTAGGAAAGCCTTTACGCTATTTGTATGAATCAAAAATAGTGGTTTGATTCATCGTTAAAGTTCTGTTATTTAAGTCCAGTCCAGGTTCCAGGTTCCACGGTTTAACCTGTGACGTGTTCCATAATGAGTTACACAGGCTACATAATAATATAAATAAAATGACAGATTCTACATGTCCCAAATGATTTCACATTAGCCTCATATGATCCCCTAATGCTAGCGACCCTCAGGAACAACTACACAGACGTGACAGAGGTAAACGGAATGGAATGATGCAATATGTAGTCTACAAATTGAAGGAAATGAATACATTTCAAAACATTCCCTTTAGTATGTGGGTATTACTGATGGTGGCTAATATTTAATATGATACAAATTGTAAAATAAAACGGAGAAAGGCCGGGCGTATAATAATAAATGTCTAAAGCCCATAAACTGGCCAAGTTCGGCCCTACAGAACAGAAGCTTGGGTCTCCATATTTCATCCATGCAAATTATGAAGGCGCACAATTGAAATTCAGAATAACGGCACAACTATTTATAGGCGACTTGACCGTGGAAAAAGGGCCGCAGTAAATGTCATGTTGATATGATTTCAAGTTCGCTTCCATGTGACTGGTTTCACAAAATTATCGAAAACAGTTGCTAGGACAGAACATTAGAGAGGAAAGTGACAGACGGTTTGATGGGAGAGGACAGAACATTAGAGAGGACGGTTTGACAGACGGTTTGATGGGAGAGGACAGAATATTAGAGAGGACGGTTTGACAGACGGTTTGATGGGAGAGGACAGAACATTAGAGAGGACGGTTTGATGGGAGAGGACAGAACATTAGAGAGGACGGTTTGACAGACGGTTTGATGGGAGAGGACAGAATATTAGAGAGGACTGTGTGACAGACGGTCTGATGGGTTAGGACAGAACATTAGAGAGGACAGAACATTAGAGAGGACAGAACATTAGAGAGGACGGTTTGACAGATGGTCTGATGGGAGAGGACAGAACATTAGAGAGGACGGTTTGACGGGAGAGGACAGAACATTAGAGAGGACAGTTTGACAGACGGTCTGATGGGAGAGGACAGAACATTAGAGAGGATAGTTTGATGGGAGACGACAGAACATTAGAGAGGACGGTTTGACAGATGGTCTGATGGGAGAGGACAGAACATTAGAGAAGGCGGATTGATGGGAGAGGACAGAACATTAGAGAGGACGGTTTGATGGGAGAGGACAGAACATTAGAGAGGACGGTGTGACAAATGGTTTGATGGGAGAGGACAGAACATTAGAGAGGACGGTTTGACAGACGGTTTGATGGGAGAGGACAGAACATTGGAGAGGACGGTTTGACAGATGGTCTGATGGGACAGGACAGAACATTAGAGAGGACGGTTTGATGGGAGAGGACAGAACATTGGAGAGGACGGTTTGACAGATGGTCTGATGGGACAGGACAGAACATTAGAGAGGACGGTTTGATGGGACAGGACAGAACATTAGAGAGGACGGTTTGATGGGAGAGGACAGAACATTGGAGAGGACGGTTTGACAGATGGTCTGATGGGACAGGACAGAACATTAGAGAGGACGGTTTGATGGGAGAGGACAGAACATTAGAGAGGACGGTTTGATGGGAGAGGACAGAACATTAGAGAGGACGGTTTGACAGATGGTCTGATGGGAGAGGACAGAACATTAGAGAGGACGGTTTGATGGGAGAGGACAGAACATTAGAGAGGACGGTTTGACGGGAGAGGACAGAACATTAGAGAGGACGGTTTGACGGGAGAGGACAGAACATTAGAACCATCTTTCACGCGGACCTAATGTTCCACAACTCACTGGCTTAGATACACTGACATCACTCTCCCATATGGTGGCATCACTCTCCCATATGGTGGCATCACTCTCCCATATGGTGGCATCACTCTCCCATATGGTGGCATCACTCTCCCATATGGTGGCATCACTCTCCCATATGATGGCATCACTCTCCCATATGATGGCATCACTCTCCCATATGGTGGCATCACTCTCCCATATGATGGCATCACTCTCCCATATGGTGGCATCACTCTCCCATATGATTGCATCACTCTCCCATATGATGGCATCACTCTCCCATATGATGGCATCACTCTCCCATATGGTGGCATCACTCTCCCATATGATGGCATCACTCTCCCATATGGTGGCATCACTCTCCCATATGATTGAATCACTCTCCCATATGATGGCATCACTCTCCCATAAGGTGGCATCCCTCTCCCATGGTGGCATCACTCTCCCGTATGGTGGCATCACTCTCCCATATGATGGCATCACTCTCCCATATGATGGCATCACTCTCCCATACGATGGCATCCCTCTCCCATACGATGGCATCCCTCTCTCATACGGTGGCATCACTCTCCCATACGATGGCATCACTCTCCCATACGATGGCATCACTCTCCCATACGATGGCATCACTCTCCCATACGATGGCATCACTCTCCCATATGGTGGCATCACTCTCCCATATGGTTGCATCACTCTCCCATATGATGGCATCACTCTCCCATATGATGGCATCACTCTCCCAAATGATGGCATCACTCTCCCATACGGTTGCATCACCCTCCCATAAGGTGGCATCACTCTCCCATAAGGTGGCATCACTCTCCCATATGGTGGCATTACTCTCCCATAGGATGGCATCACTCTCCCATATGATGGCATCACTCTCCCATATGGTGGCATCACTCTCCCATATGATGGCATCACTCTCCCATATGATGGCATCACTCTCCCATATGATGGCATCACTCTCCCATAAGGTGGCATCACTCTCCCATAAGGTGGCATCCCTCTCCCACACGGTGGCATCACCCTCCCATATGGTGGCATCACCCTCCCATATGGTGGCATCACTCTCCCATATGGTGGCATCACTCTCCCATATGATGGCATCACTCTCCCATATGATGGCATCACCCTCCCATATGGTGGCATCACTCTCCCATATGGTGGCATCACTCTCCCATATGGTGGCATCACTCTCCCATATGGTGGCATCACTCTCCCATATGGTGGCATTACTCTCCCATATGGTGGCATCACTCTCCCATATGATGGCATCACTCTCCCATATGATGGCATCACTCTCCCATATGATGGCATCACTCTCCCATAAGGTGGCATCCCTCTCCCATACGGTGGCATCACCCTCCCATATGGTGGCATCACCCTCCCATATGGTGGCATCACTCTCCCATATGGTGGCATCACTCTCCCATATGGTGGCATCACTCTCCCATATGGTGGCATCACTCTCCCATATGGTGGCATCACTCTCCCATATGGTGGCATCACTCTCCCATATGGTGGCATCACCCTCCCATATGGTGGCATCACCCTCCCATATGGTGGCATCACTCTCGCATATGGTGGCATCACCCTCCCATATGGTGGCATCACTCTCCCATATGGTGGCATCACTCTCCCATATGGTGGCATCACTCTCCCATATGGTGGCATCACCCTCCCATATGGTGGCATCACCCTCCCATATGGTGGCATCACTCTCCCATATGGTGGCATCACTCTCCCATATGGTGGCATCACCCTCCCATACGGTGGCATCACTCTCCCATATGGTGGCATCACTCTCCCATACGGTGGCATCACCCTCCCATATGGTGGCATCACTCTCCCATATGGTGGCATCACTCTCCCATATGGTGGCATCACTCTCCCATACGGTGGCATCACCCTCCCATATGGTGGCTATAGCCCACTCACTGTGCTTCATAGCCACTGGGAAGGCCTATGCTATATCCCACTCAGTATTTTGAATGAAATGTGTCCAACTGTGTGGAATATATGATTTTTTTTAAGGTACTTTTTACTCTGACTGATGAGAGTGCAATGGATCAAAACGGGTCTGGCTAGCAGATGTTTTACACCTAGATGTGATCAAGAACCTGCAGAGATCTCCACATCAGATCGTAACGAAAGCCAGTAAAGTCCTTTGACAGGTCAGTCTGTAATAAGGTCCTATCAGAAACCATGTCAACACCTCCAACCCCCCAACCCCCCCCCCCCCCTCAGCGTGTGAAATGTGGGAACTACACCCAGGTACTGTGGACAGGAAGGGGAAGCAGACTGCTGAGTGAGTGAGGGGTCAAAGGGCAGGTAACATGTGTGCCACATGCAATGAAAGCACATACACACACACCACAAAGTATCTGGTGAGCAGGCTTGCATAGTTGTCATTGGAGTTTTGGTGGGTGATTGGGTGGTTAGTGGTTAGCAAGGAGAGGGGAATGTATTGATGTAGTTCCTGGTCTGAGAGAACAAGATCACATGTGAAGATGGAAGAACAGCTGAATACAACATCTGATTGAACTACACACACACACACACACACACACACACACACACACACACACACACACACACACACACACACACACACACACACACACACACACACACACACACACACACACACACTGCACTACCCTCTCTACACATGTGAATGGAAGACAGACCTGTTGAAAGAGCAGACGTGACAGAGTGAATTGACATGGAACAGACTGCTTCCCTCCCTGTTGAAAGAGCAGACGTGACAGAGTGAATTGTCATGGAACAGATTGGAACAGATTGCTTGGAACATGCAGTCTGGAACAGATTGCTTACCTCACTGTTGTTAGGGCTCTTTGAATACATTACACAAACAGAAAGAGTAGCGATCATCGTCATCATTCCTCTTCCTCCTCCTCCTCTTCCTCCTCCCCTTCCTCCTCCTCCTCCTCTTCCTCCTCCTCTTCCTCCTCCTCTTCCTCCTCCTCCTCTTCCTCCTCCCCTTCCTAATAATAGTAATAATCATCATCATCAATGTGAACATTCTGTCAATCTGGGAAACAGCAACCAGTGGTGTAAACACTAAACAATTACACATCTGTTCTGTTTATTGCACTAGTTGATTGTAAACAGCTTCAGAATAAAGAGACGTGGAGACAGCATGCTGTGAGTCAGGGTCTTCTGGAGGGTTTAAATTGAGCTTAGGGTACAAAACAACCTGTTTAGCAGAGCAATGAGCCCTGATGGTCAGAGGAAGAAGATTGAACCTTGAACTGATGGTCATATAGGAAGAAGATTAAACCTTAAACTGATGGTCAGAGGAAGAAGATTAAACCTTAAACTGATGGTCAGAGGAAGAAGATTAAACCTTGAACTGATGGTCAAATAGGAAGAAGATTAAACCTTGAACTGATGGTCAGAGGAAGAAGATTAAACCTTAAACAAATGTGGTTTCTACTGACAAACTATGGCATAAGGGGATGACAAGCGGATAAGAGGCATTCCGTAATTTTGATTAAGACATTAACGAGTGAGCAACGACGGACCTAGTCAATATAACTATTTGTTCAGCACCTTTTGAAGTGTAAAACGACAGAATTCAGAACATGGGTCGTTCTTACAGTGTTCTCCGTGTACACCAAGTCAGAACCGTAGGATAAATAGAGGGGGTATATAAGCAGACAATGAAAGCTCTTACATTTTTCAATGATTATATTTCTCTAAAACAGGTTATAGGCTACATGTGCACCACCAAGTCAGAACAGTAGGGTAAATTGTGAAGGGGAAAGGGACCAAATTATTAGGGTGCGACACATGGGCTTACTAACAGCTTATTACACAACATACACTTAGTATTACTTTCTTAGCTACAGTATACATATCTGCCTGGCATATTACACCATTTACGCAGCAGCATACAATACATTTTTGGAATCACCTTGTTGTGCTGTGCTCACTTGAACAGGAAGGTGGCGCGGCAGTCTTTCTTGTGGGCAAATTTTGTCATCAAAATCTCTGGATTTAAGACAACTGGGAATTCTTAAAAAAACAAGGTCGGATCATGATGTCAGAGATCTTCAGGTCGAAGCTTTAGAAAGAGGCCCATTCCGATTTGGATGACCGTTTGAATCGTATTTTCCCAGTTGGAGCTCTTTTTCCCCCAGAATTCTCAGTTGTCTTGAAGTCAGAGATTTCCCAGTTCCGAGTTGTCATGAACTCACTGAAGTCAGAGATTTCCCAGTTCCGAGTTCCCAGTTGTTTTGAACACGGCATAAGTCATGCTGGAATGACAGCACGGACAATGTATTTAACTTTTTCTGTCCCATTGCGAGTGAATGGTTATCCTTTTAAGCTTGGAAAAGAGACCCTTAAACCCAGACTTGGACCACACACCCACTTCACTGAATAGCAGGCTAGGGATTGCTTGGCAAAGATTGCAGTTAGCCACCGATTCCTTCCAAACCACTCATTGTTTGAATTTAGGATTTCCATCTTGTTGTGTAATTTTTATGTCCAACGGCCGATGAGCACCGATATGGTTTATCTATAATTTCTCTTCATATGACAAGAATTCAAAAGGATTTGCCAGTAGATTGTCAACTTGATTCGTGAGGATGACTACTAGCTAAGATTTTGAAAGTATGATGTTGACATGATCAGTCCAATCAAGGCTACGGTAGATATAACGGGTGATTAAAACGTCCATTTTATCTGTGGCCAATGACCTTGAGCCTTCTTGGATGGGCACTTCTAATGTATCTCTATGGCAGCACCCAAGGGGCTTGAATTTCCGATCTCTCCCCGGAGATTTTGCAGTGACGTAGTGTCCTCATGAGTGACAGAACACTGAGCCAATCACGGCGCAACTAGAGAACATTACCAGCCCCTACGCTCTGTATTTTCCGCTGGCTGCTCCACCACCACAGAAAGCACTGAGCTAGGCTGAAACACCTGCTGGAGCTGTTTTACTCAAGAAAGCAAAAAGAGACCATGTTTGTATGCTGCTTTATTAACTCAATTATTATTTTTTATTTATTTTAAACTTTGTTTTCAAACTGATATGTAACACGTATTAATACCAAAATAACATGCAAAACAGGAAACAACAAAATATATATTAACAGAGCCTTTGGAAAGTATTCAGACCCCTTGACTTTTTTTATTTGTTAGTTTACAGCCTTATTCTAAAATTGATTAAATAGTTTTTTCCCCCCCCTCATCAATCTACACATAATACCCCATAATGACAAAGCAAAAAACAGGATTTAGAAATGTTTGCTAATTTATTAATTTATAAAAAAATAAAAAAATAAAATATTATATATACCTAAGTATTCAGACCCTTTACTCAGTACTTTGTTGAAGCACCTTTGGCAGTGATTTTACAGCCTCGAGTCTTCTTGGGTATGACGCTACAAGCTTGGCACATCTGTATTTGGGGAGTTTCTCCCATTCTTCTCTGCAGATCCTCTCAAGCTCTGTCGGATTGGATGGAGAGCGTTGCTGCACAGCTATTTTCAGGTCTCCCAGAGATGTTTGATTGGGGTCAAGTCTGGGGTCTGGCTGGGCCACTCAAGAACATTCACAGACTTGTCCCAAAGCCACTCCTGCATTGTCTTGGCTGTGTGCTTAGGGTCGTTGTCCTGTTGGAAGGGGAACCTTTGCCCCAGTCTGAGGCCCTGAGCACTCTGGAGCAGGTTTTCATCAAGGATCTCAATGTACTTTGCTCCGTTCATCTTTCCCTCGATCCTGACTTCTCCCAGTCCCTGCCACTGAAGTATATCCCCTCAGCGTGATGCTGCCACCAACACACTTCACCGTAGGGACGGTGTCAGGTTTCATCCAGAAGTGACTCTTAGCATTCAGGCCAAAGAGTTCAGTCTTGGTTTCATCAGACCAGATAATCTTGTTTCTCATGGTCTGAGAGTCTTTAGGTGCCTTTTGGCAAACTCCAAGCCGGCTGTCATGTGCCTTTTACTGAGGAGTGACTTCCGTCTGACCACTCTACCATAAAGGCCTGATTGGTGGAATGCTGCAGAGATGGTTGTCCTTCTGGAAGGTTCTCCCATCTTTACAGAGAAACTGTCAGAATGACCATCGGGTTCTTGGTCACCTCCTTGACCAAGACCCTTCTCCCCCGATTGCTCAGATTGGCTGGGCTGCCAGCTCTAGGAAGAGTCTTGGCGGTTCCAAACTTCTTCCATTTAAGAATGATGGAGGCCACTGTGTTCTTGGGGACCTTCAATGCTGCAGAAATGTTTAGGTACCCTTCCCCAGATCTGTGCTTCGACACGATCCTGTCTCGGAGCTCTAAGGACAATTCCGTCAACCTCATGGCTTGGTTTTTGCTCTGACATGCACTGTCAACTGTGGGACCTTATATAGACAGATGTGTGCCTTTCCAAATCATGTCCAATCAATTTAATTTACCACAGGTGGACTCCAATCAAGTTGTAGAAACATTTCAAGGATGATCAATGGAAACAGGATGCACCTGAGCTCAATTTCGAGTCTCATAGCAAAGAGTCTGAATACTTATGTAAATAAGGTATTTCTGTTAAAAAAATTTAATACATTAGCAAACATTTCAGGAGAAGGCAGTAACGTTATAAAATGTGGAAAAAGTCAAGGGGTCTGAATACTTTTTTCATATGCTAAACAGGTCGGGCTCAAAACAGGTGGGGCTCTATTGTAGCAGGAGTACATTTATCTACTGGCAGGTAGGAGTAGCAGGAGTACATTTATCTACTGGCAGGTAGGAGTAGCAGGAGTACATTTATCTACTGGCAGGTTGGAGTAGCAGGAGTACATTTATCTACTGGCAGGTAGGAGTAGCAGGAGTACATTTATCTACTGACAGGCAGGAGTAGCAGGAGTACATTTATCTACTGACAGGTAGGAGTAGCAGGAGTAGCAGGAGTACATTTATCTACTGACAGGTAGGAGTAGCAGGAGTAGCAGGAGTACATTTATCTACTGACAGGTAGGAGTAGCAGGAGTACATTTATCTACTGACAGGTAGGAGTAGCAGGAGTACATTTATCTACTGACAGGTAGGAGTAGCAGGAGTACATTTATCTACTGACAGGTAGGAGTAGCAGGAGTACATTTATTTACTGGCAGGTAGGAGTAGCAGGAGTAACAGGAGTACATTTATCTACTGGCAGGTAGGAGTAGCAGGAGTACATTTATCTACTGACAGGTAGGAGTAGTAGGAGTAGCAGGAGTACATTTATCTACTAACAGGAAGGAGTAGCAGGAGTACATTTATCTACTGACAGGTAGGAGTAGCAGGAGTAGCAGGAGTACATTTATCTACTAACAGGAAGGAGTAGCAGGAGTACATTTATCTACTGGTAGGTAGGAGTAGCAGGAGTATATTTATCTACTAGCAGGTAGGAGAAGCAGGAGTATATTTATCTACTAGCATGTAGGAGTAGCAGGAGTATATTAATCTACTGGCAGGTAGGAGTAGCAGGAGTACATTTATCTACTAGCATGTAGGAGTAGCAGAAGTATATTTATCTACTGGCAGGTAGGAGTAGCAGGAGTACATTTATCTACTGGCAGGTAGGAGTAGCAGAAGTATATTTATCTACTGGCAGGTAGGAGTAGCAGGAGTACATTTATTTACTGGCAGGTAGGAGTAGCAGGAGTAACAGGAGTACATTTATCTACTGGCAGGTAGGAGTAGCAGGAGTACATTTATCTACTGACAGGTAGGAGTAGTAGGAGTAGCAGGAGTACATTTATCTACTAACAGGAAGGAGTAGCAGGAGTACATTTATCTACTGACAGGTAGGAGTAGCAGGAGTACATTTATCTACTAACAGGAAGGAGTAGCAGGAGTACATTTATCTACTGGCAGGTAGGAGTAGCAGGAGTATATTTATCTACTAGCAGGTAGGAGAAGCAGGAGTATATTTATCTACTAGCAAGTAGGAGTAGCAGGAGTATATTTAGCTGCTGGCAGGTAGGAGTAGCAGGAGTATATTTATCTACTAGCAGGAGTACATTTATCTACTAGCAGGTAGGAGTAGCAGGAGTATATTTATCTACTAGCAGGTAGGAGTAGCAGGAGTATATTTATCTACTAGCATGTAGGAGTAGCAGGAGTATATTAATCTACTGGCAGGTAGGAGTAGCAGGAGTACATTTATCTACTAGCATGTAGGAGTAGCAGAAGTATATTTATCTACTGGCAGGTAGGAGTAGCAGGAGTACATTTATCTACTGGCAGGTAGGAGTAGCAGAAGTATATTTATCTACTGGCAGGCAGGAGTAGCAGGAGTATATTTATCTACTGGCAGGTAGGAGTAGCAGGAGTACATTTATCTACTAGCAGGTAGGAGTAGCAGGAGTATATTTATCTACTAGCAGGTAGGAGTAACAGGAGTACATTTATCTACTGGCAGGTAGGAGTAGCAGGAGTACATTTATCTACTGGCAGGTAGGAGTAGCAGGAGTACATTTATCTACTGGCAGGTAGGAGTAGCAGGAGTACATTTATCTACTAGCAGGTAGGAGTAGCAGGAGTACATTTATCTACTGGCAGGTAGGAGTAGCAGGAGTACATTTATCTACTGGCAGGTAGGAGTAGCAGGAGTATATTTATCTACTAGCAGGTAGGAGTAGCAGGAGTATATTTATCTACTAGCAGGTAGGAGTAGCAGGAGTATATGTATCTACTGGCAGGTAGGAGTGTATTTATCTACTGGCAGGTAGGAGTATATTTATCTACTGGCAGGTAGGAGTGTATTTATCTACTGGCAGGTAGGAGTGTATTTATCTACTGGCAGGTAGGAGTAGCAGCTTTATTAACTGTTTTTGTTTTCTCTACATTGTTTATATGTATTTGATGTAATTTATTTTGGTAAACCGGTGAGGCTCAAAACAGGTGGCTCTCTGGACAAACAAATAAATGACGAAAAAAAGCCACAAACCGTGATTTCTCAGCGACCAGTACACCCCTCTGTTCTAGATGGTAGAGGCCAGTACACCCCTCTGTTCTAGATGGTATAAGCCAGTACACCCCTCTGTTCTACATGGTAGAGGCCATGAAGACACAGGTCTGACATTCTTACAGGTGGGATGGATCAAACCACATCTGCCAGACATTTTTGTGGTTTCCTCTAACCCCTGTTTCAAGGGAGGGTGGGAGCTAGAGCGAGAGAGAAAGAGAGGGAGTACCCCTGTGAGGGAGGGAGGGAGAGGGAGGGAGCACCCCTTTCGAGGGAGAGGGAGGGAGGGAGGGAGGGAGAGGGAGGGAGGGGAGCATCCCTGCGAGGGAGGGAGGGAGAGGGAGGGGAGCATCCCTCCGAGGGAGAGGGAGGGAGAGGGAGGGGAGCATCACTTCGAGGGAGAGGGAGGGAGGGAGGGAGGGAGGGAGAGGGAGGGGAGCATCCCTTCGAGGGAGGGAGGTAGAGGGAGGGGAGCATCCCTTCGAGGGAGGGAGGGAGAGGGAGAGGGAGGGGAGCATCCGTGTGAGGGAGGGAGAAGGAGGGAGCACCCCTTCGAGGGAGGGAGGGAGAGGGAGGGGAGCATCCCTGCGAGGGAGGGAGGGAGGGAGGGAGGGGGAGGGAAGGGTGTTTGAGTGATAATGTGTTGAAGAACGAGGGGTTGTAGAGGAGAGGTACACCCTATCACTACTTTAAGAGCTCTGCCACCTTCAGCCAACATCCCAAACCCAGCTGCTCCCTCTCTTCTCTACTCCTCCTCTCTCCATCCTGGCGAATGGACAAACACAGACAGACAGACAGACAGACAGACAGACAGACAGACAGACAGACAGACAGACAGACAGACAGACAGAGAGAGAGAGAGAGAGAGAGAGAGAGAGAGAAAGAGAGAGAGAGAGAGAGAGAGAGAGAGAGAGAGAGAGAGAGAGAGAGAGAGAGAGAGAGAGAGAGAGAGAGAGAGAGAGAGAGAGAGAGAGAGAGAGAGAGAGAGAGACGGATGAAACACATGGCAACAATACAGGAGTTTAATAATCAGACTGGGGAGATAGCAGCTTGTTTCCAGGAGGGGGTCGTCCCATCTGAACACCGCGGAGAGAACAGACCGCAATCATCTCGTCCTGCTTGTGTGTAAGAGTGTATGGGTGTTTTGTGTATCTGTCCAGACAGACAGAGAGCAGTGGAATAGCAGGAGGTGGTTTTCGGGGAAGACAGATCCATTGCAACAGAGATTCTCTGACAGCAGCTTCAAGGAGAGCAACACACTGTGGATAAATTGAGAGTTTGCAACTGAGGGAATGAGAAGGCGTTGAAGACAGAGAGAGACCTGAGAAAGTCAAGGAGGGAGAGAGAAAGACTCTTTTGGTGTTCTTGTCTGCTAAAGTGTGACGACCCTCCATCTCCCCTCTCCACTTACCCCTCTCCCTCACTCCTCTTCCCCCTCTTCTCCTCCACTCTCCTCCCCCCCCCTGTTCTCGTCTCACCTGAGATGGGCCGGCTGCTGGCCCTAGTCCTGGCCTACCTGGTGTACCTGTCGACTGCAGTGATTGGCTCAGAGAAGAAGCAGCACCGGGTGCAACATGGACCCTGCAGTTACACCTTCATCCTCCCCGAGGTGGAACACTGCCAACCCCTCCAAGACTTCCAGGTCACCAACTCCCTCCAGAGGGACTCCCCACCACCGCCAGCCCCCGACCCAGGATCGAGTCACCCTGAGCAGGACAAAGCCCAGCCCGCTAGGCCCTCGTGGCAGGAGAGGAAGCTGGAGAGTCTGGAGAGCTCCATAGAGAACAATACACAGTGGCTGCAGAAGGTAAGACATCTTCCTCTTGTCTTTCTGTTCTCCCTCAGGGTTCACTAAAACAGAGGTAGTCACTAAAGAGCGTGTGTGTGTGTGTGTGTGCGTGTGTGTGGGTGTGTGTGTAAGTGTGCGTGTGTGTGTGTGTGTGTGTGTGTGTGTGTGTGTGTGTGTGTGTGTGTGTGTGTGTGTGTGTGTGTGTGTGTGTGTGTGTGTGTGTGTGTGTGTGTGTGTGTGTGTGTGTGTGTGTGTGTGTGTGTGTGTGTGTGTGTGTGTGTGTGTGAGAGAGAGAGAGAGAGGGAGCCTGTGTTGGTGACATTGCTGAAAATAATTGCCTGATATCCTGTGGTTTAACAGGCCAATTGAATGACTGATATCCTGTGGTGACGTACTGGGCTGTACGCACTACCCTCTGTAGTGCTTTGCAGTCGGAGGCCGAGCAGTTGCCGTACCAGGTGATGCAACCAGTCAGGATGCTCTCGATGGTGCAGCTGTAGAACCTTTTGAGGATCTGAGGACACATGTCAAATCTTTTCAGTCTCCTGAGGGGGAATAGGTTTTGTCGTGCCCGCTTCAAAACTGTCTTGGTGTACTTGGACCATGTAGAGGAACGAACTTAAAATTCTCAACCTGCTCCACTGCAGCCTCGTCGATGAGAATGGGGGCGGGCTCGGTCCTCTTTTTCCTTTAGTCCACAAACATCTCCTTAGTCTTGATCACGTTGAGGAAGAGGTTGTTGTCCTGGCACCACACGGTCAGGTCTCTGACCTCCTCCCTATAGGCTGTCTCGTCGTTGTCGGTGATCAGGCCTACCACTGTTGTGTCATCGGCAGTACAGGAGGGGACTGAGCACGCACCCCTGAGGGTCTCCTGTGTTGAGTCAGCATGGCAGATGTGTTGTTACCTACCCTCACCACCTGGGGGCGGCCCGTCAGGAAGTCCAGGATCCAGTAGCAGAGGGAGGTGTTTAGTCCCAGGTTCCTTAGCTTAGTGATGAGCTTTGAGGTCACTATGGTGTTGAACGCTGAGCTGTAGTCAATGAATAGCATTCTCACATAGGTGTACCCTTTGTCCAGGTGGGAAAGGGCAGTGTGGAGTGCAATAGAGATTGCATCATCTGCGGATCTGTTGGGAGAGTATGCAAATTGGAGTGGATCTAAGGTTTCTGTGATAATGGTGTTGATGTGAGGCATGACCAGCCTTTCAAAAAATATAGGACAGATACTTCAGAACAAATTTCATTTAGTTCCCCCCAAACAAATCTATCTGTTTATGATCCTGGTGTTCCCTGTATATCTCTCTCTCCTGACCATATTCCTGGTATTCCCTGTATATCTCTCTCTCCTGACCATATTCCTGGTATTCCCTGTATATCTCTCTCTCCTGACCATATTTCTGGTATTCCCTGTATATCTCTCTCTCCTGACCATATTCCTGGTATTGCCTGTATATCTCTCTCTCCTTACCATATTCCTGGTATTCCCTGTATATCTCCCTCTCCTGACCATATTCCTGGTATTCCCTGTATGTCTCTCTCTCCTGACCATATTCCTGGTATTCCCTGTATGTCTCTCTCTCCTGACCATATTCCTGGTGTTCCCTGTATAGCTCTCTCTCCTGACCATATTCCTGGTATTCCTTGTATATCTCTCTCTCCTGACCATATTCCTGGTATTCCCTGTATATCTCTCTCTCCTGACCATATTCCTGGTATTCCCTGTATATCTCTCTCTCCTGACCATATTCCTGGTGTTCCCTGTATATCTCTCTCTCCTGACCATATCCCTGGTATTCCCTGTATATCTCTCTCTCCTGACCATATTCCTGGTATTCCCTGTATATCTCTCTCTCCTGACCATATTCCTGGTATTCCCTGTATACCTCTCTCTCTCCTGACCATATTCCTGGTATTCCCTGTATATCTCTCTCTCCTGACCATATTCCTGGTATTCCCTGTATATCTCTCTCTCCTGACCAAATTCCCTGGTATTCCCTGTATATCTCTCTCCTGACCATATTCCTGGTATTCCCTGTATATCTCTCTCTCCTGACCATATTCCTGGTATTCCCTGTCTATCTCTCTCTCCTGACCATATTCCTGGTATTCCCTGTATATCTCTCTCTCCTGACCATATTCCTGGTGTTCCCTGTATATCTCTCTCTCCTGACCATTTTCCTGGTATTCCCTGTATATCTCTCTCTCCTGACCATTTTCCTGGTATTCCCTGTATATCTCTCTCTCCTGACCATATTCCTGGTATTCCCTGTATATCTATCTCTCCTGACCATATTCCTGGTATTCCCTGTATATCACTCTCTCCTGACCATATTCCTGGTATTCCCTGTATATCTCTCTCTCCTGACCATAATCCTGGTGTTCCCTGTATATCTCTCTCTCCTGACCATATTCCTGGTATTCCCTGTATATCTCTCTCTCCTGACCATATTCCTGGTATTCCCTCTATATCTCTCTCTCCTGACCATAATCCTGGTGTTCCCTGTATATCTCTCTCTCCTGACCATATTCCTGGTATTCCCTGTATATCTCTCTCTCCTGACCATATTCCTGGTATTCCCTGTATAT
Source organism: Salvelinus alpinus (assembly GCF_045679555.1). Taxonomy (NCBI): domain Eukaryota; kingdom Metazoa; phylum Chordata; class Actinopteri; order Salmoniformes; family Salmonidae; genus Salvelinus; species Salvelinus alpinus. Next base: position 8,635,560 of record NC_092114.1, read on the forward strand.
CTCTCTCTCCTGACCATAATCCTGGTGTTCCCTGTATATCTCTCTCTCCTGACCATATTCCTGGTATTCCCTGTATATCTCTCTCTCCTGACCATATTCCTGGTATTCCCTCTATATCTCTCTCTCCTGACCATAATCCTGGTGTTCCCTGTATATCTCTCTCTCCTGACCATATTCCTGGTATTCCCTGTATATCTCTCTCTCCTGACCATATTCCTGGTATTCCCTCTATATCTCTCTCTCCTGACCATAATCCTGGTGTTCCCTGTATATCTCTCTCTCCTGACCATAATCCTGGTGTTCCCTGTATATCTCTCTCTCCTGACCATATTCCTGGTATTCCCTGTATATCTCTCTCTCCTGACCATATTCCTGGTATTCCTGGTATTCCCTGTATATCTCTCTCTCCTGACCATATTCCTGGTATTCCCTGTATATCTCTCTCTCTCCTGACCATATTCCTGGTATTCCCTGTATATATCTCTCTCCTGACCATATTCCTGGTATTCCCTGTATATATCTCTCTCCTGACCATATTCCTGGTATTCCCTGTATATCTCTCTTCCTGTATTCCAGCTGGAGAGGTCCATCCAGGAGAACCTGCGTTCTGGGATGGAGGAGATGAAGAGGAACGCTGTTCACACCCAGACGGCGGCCATGTTGGAGATCGGGACTAACCTCTTCAGCCAATCAGCCGAGCAGACCCGCAAACTGACAGATGTGGAGACCCAGGTAAGCCAATCAGGTGGATCTGTTGTGAAGACTACCTCCGACCTCTTCCATGTTTATATCAAGATATATAACGGCAACTGGATTGCTGATCATTTAGGGGTCAAAAAATCCTGGTCCGAAAGAGCTACAGGAATTCACAGGCTTTCGGTTCAGCCCTGCAACAAAATACATGATTCAACTTTCAATGTTTTGATCAGGCTACTTGTCCCAGATGTGATTCATTGATCAGGCTAGTTGTCCCAGGGGTGATTCATTGATCAGGCTACTTGTCCCAGGGGTGATTCATTGATCAGGCTAGTTGTCCCAGGTGTGATTCATTGATCAGGCTAGTTGTCCCAGGTGTGATTCATTGATCAGGCTCGTTGTCCCAGGTGTGATTCATTGATCAGGCTACTTGTCCCAGGGGTGATCCGTTGATCAGGCTAGTTGTCCCAGGTGTGATTCATTTATCAGGCTACTTGTCCCAGGTGTGATTCATTGATCAGGCTAGTTGTCCCAGGTGTGATTCATTGATCAGGCTAGTTGTCCCAGGTGTGATTCATTGATCAGGCTAGTTGTCCCAGGTGTAATTCATTGATCAGGCTAGTTGTCCCAGGTGTGATTCATTGATCAGGCTAGTTGTCCCAGGTGTAATTCATTGATCAGGCTAGTTGTCCCAGGTGTGATTCATTGATCAGGCTAGTTGTCCCAGGTGAGATTCATTGATCAGGCTAGTTGTCCCAGGTGTGATTCATTGATCAGGCTAGTTGTCCCAGGTGTGATTCATTGATCAGGCTAGTTGTCCCAGGTGTGATTCATTGATCAGGCTAGTTGTCCCAGGTGTGATTCATTAATCAGGCTAGTTGTCCCAGGTGTGATTCATTGATCAGGCTAGTTGTCCCAGGTGTGATTCATTGATCAGGCTACTTGTCCCAGGTGTGATTCATTGATCAGGCTAGTTGTCCCAGGTGTGATTCATTGATCAGGCTAGTTGTCCCAGGTGTGATTCATTGATCAGGCTAGTTGTCCCATATGTTCCAGGAATGACTCATTGATTGAGCTAATTGTCTCAGGTGTCTTGTCATTAGTTAAGACCAAAACACTCCACACCCTGTGGCACTCTAGGACCAGGGCTGGGGACCCAGGGTTGACCACTGCTCTGAGATCTGTTGTCCCTCATTGTGAACACTTTGATTGACATGCTGAGTTGAATTAGGGGACGGACAATCAGCCAGTTAAAACATCCAACATGGATCCACAACACAGATGGTCCTTTGTTGTACTGTAGAGCTGTACGACAGTGCAACCTGTACAAATATTGTAACTGGTTGGTTATCAGTCTAGCTGCAAAAATAAGATACAAATGTAGCTTTATTAAACTTTAATCTGTGAAATTGTATAACAGGCCCCTCCATGTTTATCTACCTGTGTCTGGTGTATAGCTTTGAGAAAGTACTCAGTTATCTCTATATCAGCTAGCTAGCAATTTCTGCCTAAAATTACATACCCAAATCTAACTGCCTGTAGCTCAGGCACTGATGCAAGGATATGCATATTCTTGGTACCATATGAAAGGAAACACTTTCAAGTTTGTGGAAATGTGAAAGGAATGTAGGAGAATATAACGCAATAGATCTGGTAAAGATAATACAAAGAAAAAAACAACCTTTCTTTTGTATTTTTTTGTACCTTCATCTTTGAAATGCAAGAGAAAGACCAGCATGTATTATTCCAGCCCAGCTGCAATTTATATTTTGGCCACTAGATGGCAGCAGTGTACGTGCAAAGTTTTAGACTGATTCAATGAACCATTGCATTTCTGTTCAAAATGTTGTATCAAGACTGACCAAATGTGCCTAATTGGTTTATTATTAACTTTTCATGTTCAGAATTGTTCACTCTCCTCAAACAATAGCATGATATTCTTTCATATATAATAGCTACTGTAAATTGGACAGTGCAGTTAGATTAGCAAGAATTTAAGCAGGTAACTGTCAGGTAACTGAAAAACCCTCCCTCCCTCCCTCCCTCCCTCCCTCCCTCCCTCCCTCCCTCCCTTCCTCCCTCCCTCCCTCCCTCCCTCCCTCCCTCCCTCCCTCCCTCCCTCCCTCCCTCCCTCCCTCCCTCCCTCCCTCCCTCCGTAGGTGCTGAACCAGACCAGTAGAATGGAGATCCAGCTGTTAGAGTATTCTCTGTTCACTAACCGTCTGGAGAAACACGTCCTACAGCAGAATCAGGAGATCTCACGACTCAACGATAAAACCAGGTACAGCAGCCCTATCCACCACTCCCTCAGAGGGCCCTATCCACCACTCCCTCAGAGGGCCCTATCCACCACTCCCTCAGAGGGCCCTATCCACCACTCCCTCAGAGGGCCCTATCCACCACTCCCTCAGAGGGCCCTATCCACCACTCCCTCAGAGGGCCCTATCCACCACTCCCTCAGAGGGCCCTATCCACCACTCCCTCAGAGGGCCCTATCCACCACTCCCTCAGAGGGCCCTATCCACCACTCCCTCAAAGGGCCCTATCCACCACTCCCTCAAAGGGCCCTATCCAACACTCCCTCAGAGGGCCCTATCCAACACTCCCTCAGAGGGCCCTATCCACCACTCCCCCAGAGGGCCCTATCCACCACTCCCTCAAAGGGCCCTATCCACCACTCCCTCAGAGGGCCCTATCCACCACTCCCTCAAAGGGCCCTATCCACCACTCCCCCAGAGGGCCCTATCCACCACTCCCCCAGAGGGCCCTATCCACCACTCCCTCAGAGGGCCCTATCCACCACTCCCCCAGAGGGCTCTATCCACCACTCCCCCAGAGGGCCCTATGCACCACTCCCCCAGAGGGCCCTATCCACCACTCCCTCAGAGGGCCCTATCCACCACGCCCTACTTGTATCAGTCTGTGAGGCTGAGAGCGGGTACCGTGCAGAGCAGAGTGAGAAGCAGCTTGTATCAGTGTATCTCTGGGTTGTTTCTGCTCTGTTGTTAGACAGAGCTATAAACATCAGACTGGGATATTTACAGGCTTCATTTGGAGCGGGGTGGGTAATACACACATGCACGCACGTCACGGTTGCCCCAGGGTAGTGATTGAGCCGCTCGATATGCAGACGTCAGCTGCTGCTGTATAGTGCTGACAGGTCTCTCTACTTACTACATCAATGTCACCTGACCCCACCAGGGGTCAACCGTTCAGTTGCTGTCCCACTCCTCTAATCTCTATCTGCCACCTCCCTTTCTTATGGCTAGGTCACTCTTAGGAAGAAAAATGGTCCATCAAGGGTTCTTTGACTGTCCCTGTAGGATGGTTCCTCTTAGAATTGAGAGACTACCATCCATCCATCCATCCATTCATATCTCTCTCTCTCTCTCTCTCTCTCTCTCTCTCTCTCTCTCTCTCTCTCTCTCTCTCTCTCTCTCTCTCTCTCTCTCTCTCTCTCTCTCTCTCTCTCTCTCTCTCTCTCTCTCTCTCTCTCTCTCTCTCTCTCTGTCTCTGTCTCTGTCTCTGTCTCTGTCTCTCTCTCTGTCTCTCTGTCTCTCTCTTTTAGTTTGCTAGAGCAGAGGTTCTCAGCTTTAGAGGCCAGGCATGTTAAGGAGCTCCAAGGTCTTCAGAGGGAGAGACAGCAGCTGCAGGACATGCTGGAGAGACAGAGGCGCCTGGTCACCCAGCTACAGGGAGAGCTGGGAACCTCCGCACACAACAGCACACTACTGCAGAAACAGCAGGCTATACTGACTGACACAGTGCAGCAGCTGCTAGCCATGGTCACCCACTGCAATGGTGAGAGAGATCTACTGCGAATGTGTTTGTGCATTGAATGTGTTTCTTAAAAAAAAATCTTTATTACACACACACTTACTTGTCAAGTCTGCTACCGTAATCATAAAGGTCAAGTCTGCTAACCTAAGTATAAAGGTCTGAATATGGTTACTTAGTTTATTTTGGAACCAATTAGGTCCAGTGTAAATGATGAACACAGCCGTTCACAGAGGTTCATTTAGAAGGGATGTGAATACAGCAGTAATTTAGCTTTTATTAAAACAAGGTAAGGACGCCACCCAGTGCACTCACTATCTCCCCCTCTTTCTTTGATAAACACAGACATTAAACTATTTTCAAAAATGATGTTGTCCCCTCTGGAAATGTACTTTTGGGTTTGTTAAACCCTTATCCTCCTCTATTACATACAGTGGGGCAAAAAAGTATTTAGTCAGCCACCAATTGTGCAAGTTCTCCCACTTAAAAAGATGAGAGAGGCCTGTAATTTTTATCATAGGTACACTTCAACTATGACAGACCAAATGAGAAAAGAAAATCCAGAAAATCACATTGTAGGAGTTTTTATGAATTTATTTGCAAATTATGGTGGAAAATAAGTATTTGGTCACCTACAAACAAGCAAGATTTCTGGCTCTCACAGACATGTAACTTCTTCTTTAAGAGGCTCCTCTGTCCTCCACTCGTTACCTGTATTAATGGCACCTGTTTGAACTTGTTATCAGTATAAAAGACACCTGTCCACAACCTCAAACAGTCACACTCCAAACTCCACTATGGCCAAGACCAAAGAGCTGTCAAAGGACACCAGAAACAAAATTGTAGACCTGCACCAGGCTGGGAAGACTGAATCTGCAATAGGTAAGCAGCTTGGTTTGAAGAAATCAACTGTGGGAGCAATTATTAGGAAATGGAAGACATACAAGACCACTGATAATCTCCCTCGATCTGGGGCTCCACGCAAGATCTCACCCCGTGGGGTCAAAATGATCACAAGAACGGTGAGCAAAAATCCCAGAACCACACGGGGGGACCTAGTGAATGACCTGCAGAGAGCTGGGACCAAAGTAACAAAGCCTACCATCAGTAACACACTACGCCGCCAGGGACTCAAATCCTGCAGTGCCAGACGTGTCCCCCTGCTTAAGCCAGTACATGTCCAGGCCCGTCTGAAGTTTGCTAGAGAGCATTTGGATGATCCAGAAGAAGATTGGGAGAATGTCATATGGTCAGATGAAACCGAAATATAACTTTTTGGTAAAAACTCAACTCGTCGTGTTTGGAGGACAAAGAATGCTGAGTTGCATCCAAAGAACACCATACCTACTGTGAAGCATGGGGGTGGAAACATCATGCTTTGGGGCTGTTTTTCTGCAAAGGGACCAGGACGACTGATCCGTGTAAAGGAAAGAATGAATGGGGGCCATGTATCGTGAGATTTTGAGTGAAAACCTCCTTCCATCAGCAAGGGCATTGAAGATGAAACGTGGCTGGGTCTTTCAGCATGACAATGATCCCAAACACACCGCCCGGGCAACGAAGGAGTGGCTTCGTAAGAAGCATTTCAAGGTCCTGGAGTGGCCTAGCCAGTCTCCAGATCTCAACCCCATAGAAAATCTTTGGAGGGAGTTGAAAGTCCGTGTTGCCCAGCAACAGCCCCAAAACATCACTGCTCTAGAGGAGATCTGCATGGAGGAATGGGCCAAAATACCAGCAACAGTGTGTGAAAACCTTGTGAAGACTTACAGAAAACGTTTGACCTCTGTCATTGCCAACAAAGGGTATATAACAAAGTATTGAGATAAACTTTTGTTATTGACCAAATACTTATTTTCCACCATAATTTGCAAATAAATTCATTAAAAATCCTACAATGTGATTTTCAGGATTTTTTTTTCTCATTTTGTCTGTCATAGTTGAAGTGTACCTATGATGAAAATTACAGGCCTCTCTCATCTTTTTAAGTGGGAGAACTTGCACAATTGGTGGCTGACTAAATACTTTTTTGCCCCACTGTATCTGACATCAGAAACCAAAGCTCCTTGGGCAGTTCTACCTCTGTCTTTTGTTAGACTAGAATGGTTAGCAAATGGTTAGCAAATGTAAAAAATGAAAAATATTCACAGAAATACCTTATTTACATAGGTATTCCGGCCCTTTGCTATGAGACTCCTTATTGAGCTCAGGTGTATCCTGTTTCCATTGATCATCCTTGAGATGTTTCTACAACTTGATTGGAGTCCACCTGTGGAAAATTCAATTGGTTGGACATGATTTGGAAAGGCACACACCTGTCTATATCAGGTCCCACAGTTGACAGGGCATGTCAGAGCAAAAACCAAGCCATGAGGTCGAAGGAATTGTCCGTAGAGCTCAGAGACAGGGTTGTGTCGAGGCACTGATCTGGGGAAGGGTATCAAAAAATGTCTGCAGCATTGAAGGTCCCCAAGAACACAGTGGCCTCCATCATTCTTAAATGGAAGAAGTTTGGAACCACCAAGACTCTTCCTAGAGCTGGCCGCCCGGCCAATCTGAGCAATCGGGGGAGAAGGGTCTTGGTCAAGGAGGTGACCAAGAACCCGATGGTCATTCTGACAGTTTCTCTGTGGAGATGGGAGATCCTTCCAGAAGGACAACCTCTGCAGCACTCCACCAATCAGGCCTTTCTGGTAGAGTAGCCAGACGGAAGCCCCTCCTCAGTAAAAGGCACATGACAGCCTGCTTGGAGTTTGCCAAAAGGCACCTAAAGGACTCTCAGACCATGAGAAAGAAGATTTTCTGGTCTGATGAAACCAAGATTGAACTCTTTGGTCTGAATGCCAAGCATCATGTTTGGAAAAAACCTGGCCCCATCTCTACGGTGAAGCATGGTGGTGGCAGCATCATGCTGTGGGCATGTTTTCAGCAGCAGGGACTGGGAGTCTAGTCAGGATTGAGGGAAAGATGAACGGAGCAAAGTACAGAGAGATTATTGAAGAAAACCTGCTCCAATGCGATCAGGACCTCAGACTGGGGCAAAGGTTCACCTTCCAACAGGACAACGACGCTAAGTACACAGCCAAGACAACACAGGAGTGGCTTCGGGACAAGTCTTTGAATGTCCTTGAGTGGCCCAGCCAGAGCCTGGACTTGAACCCGATCAAACATCTCTGGAGAGACCTGAAAATAACTCAAGGCTGTAATTTCTGCCAAAGGTGCTTCAACAAAGTACTGAGTAAAGGGTCTGAAAACTTGATATATTTTTTAAATATTCTTTTTACAGTTTTACATTTTAATAAATTACCCAAAATTTCTACAAACCTGTTTTTGCTTTGTCATTATGGGGTATTGTGTGTAGATTGACGAGAAAAAAAGTATATTTAATCAACTTTAGAATGAGGCTGTAACGTAACAAAACATGGAATAAGTCAAGGGGTCTGAATATTTTCCAAAGGCGCTGTATATCGCAAGGTAAAAACGAGCTCGTATGAAATTAATAACTAATTTGCAAAGAGGAAAAGACGTAGGACTATCCGTACCAAACCTTAAATTGTATTTCCAGGTATTCCATCCCATCCCCTGGCTGACTATAGAGAGACATATAGTGTCTCCTATTACCCTGGATGAGGTGGTCTCCACTGATATACCCTTAAACAATGTAATATGGTGTCTCCTATTGTCATGGAAGAGGTGGTTTCCACTGATATATCCCTTAAACGGCTATTTGAAATTTAGTAGAGAATCAATCTTCAGGATGTTGTTATCATTTATATCCAATATCGTTCCAACCGAAGCATTCTTTCATGTCTGTATAAGTAATGGAACACAAGGCGACAACATGAGGAAAGAGCCTGACCAAGAACTGGCAATCTGCCAGACCACTGACCCATTCCCCTCCCATCCGGTCCCACAACACAGCGTAAACTTCATTCCACGTTCTACTGACTGTTGACATCCAGTGGAAGGCGTATGAAGTGCAAACAGATCCATATATTACAGGGAATTGAATAGGCGATGACTTTAACAACGACCACTCTCAGAATTTTCACTTCCTGTTTGGATTTTTTCTCTGTTTTTTGCCTGCCATATGAGTTCTGTTGTACTCACAGACATCATTCAAACAGTTTTAGAAACGTCAGAGTGTTTTCTATCCAATAGTAATAATACTATGCATATATTAGCATCTGGGACAGAGTATGAGGCAGTTCACTATGGGCACGCAATTCATCCAAAAGTGAAAACGCTGCCCCCTATATCAAAGAAGTTAAACGACTAGCACAGAGCTCAGACACCCATGCATACCCCACAAGACATGCCACAAGAGATCTCTTCACAGTCCCCAAGTCAAGAACAGACTATGGGAGGTGCACAGTACTAAAAAAACGTGATATCTTAAAAAAAGCTGTGTTCTAAAGGATTACCTACACATACTGACCAGCTTATGTTATAGACAGAAGCGTGCTAGATGGCAGACCAATCCGAACTCATCTCTCGGCATGTCCAGCCCATCCATTATCTCAGCCAATCATGGCTAGCGGGAAAGGTTCCTGACTTTTTCTGTGGCTAAACCAACTAGGCTCGTAATTGAACAATTGTATTCATATTTACAGATGGCATACAAGTTTGTTATTGTGTCACATGAAAGTTCACATGTTCCAGAAGGCATTTCTGCCAAAAAATGCATTTTGATAAAAAAAAAAAAGTTTATGTTCAAATAGCTCTCCTGTGAAGTAGTGACTTGCGACATACGCCTAGTTTCCTGAAGTGAGTCACATATTTCACAATAATGCCTTGCGATCTGGAGGGTGGCCTTATGTATCCCACAGTGGTCTAAATGTGGAATTCGTACCCTTGCCAATATCACAGACAGTAATGGTTTGAGAACATGCCAAGGTTTGAAAGATACAGACACATTATCAGGCAAATCCTTTATCTACATTTACAAATTAGGTCAGCTATGCTGGCCTGTGGAGTCCCTTGTGATACCCAACTACCAAACCATCCCACGATTGGGTTTATAAATACATGATCTGGGCTCCTGAAAGGACTGATCTCTATGATATATAAACAACTTTTGGAAAGCTCATATTCTGAGCTAGCCATTACAAAAGTATGGTTCACTGTATTTAACACCAAGGAAATATATGACGAAATTGCCCCCAACTCTCAACCCAGAAATACCTAGTACATAGTCATTATCCTGAATGCTATCCCTCTCTACCCAGATATACCTAGTACATAGTCATTATCCTGAATGCTATCCCTCTCTACCCAGTATATAGTCATTATCCTGAATGTTATCCCCCTCTACCCAGTACATAGTCATTATCCTGAATGCTATCCCTCTCTACCCAGATATACCCAGTACATATTCATTATCCTGAATGCTATCCCTCTCTACCCAGATATACCCAGTACATAGTCATTATCCTGAATGCTATCCCTCTCTACCCAGATATACCCAGTACATAGTCATTATCCCGAATGCTATCCCTCTCTACCCAGATATACCCAGTACATATTAATTTTCATGAATGCTATCCCTCTCTACCCAGATATACCCAGTACATAGTCATTATCCTGAATGCTATCCCTCTCTACCCAGATATACCCAGTACATATTCATTATCCTGAATGCTATCCCTCTCTACCCAGATATACCCAGTACATAGTCATTATCCCAAATGCTATCCCTCTCTACCCAGATATACCCAGTACATAGTCATTATCCTGAATGCTATCCCTCTCTACCCAGATATATCCAGTACATAGTCATTATCCTGAATGCTATCCCTCTCTACCCAGATATACCCAGTACATAGTCATTATCCTGAATGCTACCCCTCTCTACCCAGATATACCCAGTACATAGTCATTATCCTGAATGCTATCCCTCTCTACCCAGTACATAGTCATTATCCTGAATGCTATCCCTCTCTACCCAGATATACCCAGTACATAGTCATTATCCTGAATGCTGTCCCTCTCTACCCAGTACATAGTCAATATCCTGAATGCTATCCCTCTCTACCCAGTACATAGTCATTATCCTGAATGCTGTCCCTCTCTACCCAGATATACCCAGTACATAGTCATTATCCTGAATGCTATCCCTCTCTACCCAGATATACCCAGTACATAGTCATTATCCTGAATGCTGTCCCTCTCTACCCAGTACATAGTCAATATCCTGAATGCTATCCCTCTCTACCCAGATATACCCAGTACATAGTCATTATCCTGAATGCTATCCCTCTCTACCCAGATATACCCAGTACATAGTCATTATCCTGAATGCTATCCCTCTCTACCCAGATATACCCAGTACACCCAAAGAGGAGCCAGTGATCTTCAGAAACTGTGCTGAAATCTTCAGATCTGGGCTCACAGAGAATGGTGTCTACAGCATACGACCCCCCAACTCTACCCAAACAGTTAAGGTAAGGGGTTACGACCTCCCAACTCTACCCGCACAGTTAAGGTAAGGGGTTATGACCCCCCAACTCTACCCACATAGTTAAGGTAAGGGGTTACGACCCCCCAACTCTACCCACATAGTTAAGGTAAAGGGTTACGACCTCCCAACTCTACCCACATAGTTAAGGTAAAGGGTTACGACCTCCCAACTCTACCCACATAGTTAAGGTAAAGGGTTACGACCTCCCAACTCTACCCACATAGTTAAGGTAAAGGGTTACGACCTCCCAACTCTACCCACACAGAAAGGTAAGGGGTTACATGTAATGACCTTATGCAGCGGTTCAGCTCTTATGTTGAATATAATTTACCATCTGACACTGTCTATTCCTGTCTCTGCTTGTCTAAAGTGTACAAAAGAATCACCCTGTGGAAAAACATTTTATTGTATTCAAGACACATTATGACCTGGAGGGACAGAGAGGGGGACTGTGTGGCGAGAATGGGAGAGTGGAAAATGTCACGTCTGAGTACAGAACGATACAATAATAAACGACAGGAGTGCTTTGGCCTGCAGACCCGGCCCAGCCAGAGAGAGTAGAGAGTCAGAAGCTTCTGCCAACTCACCCGTGGTTAAGTGCACCACTGACTACTCTACTGTCACAGTCTGAAGACAGCAGAAGCCAGGTGTATGTCTCTGCTGCCGTGGATGTCCAGCAGCTGGGGCAAGGTTTACATAGCTGCTATGGAAAAGTTTCAAATGGCACCTTTTTCATGACATAGTGCGCTGCTTTTAACCAGGGCCCGTAGGGTGTCTCTCTCACACTCTCTCACTCATTCACTCACTCACTCTACTCACTCACTCACTCACTCACTCACTCACTCACTCACTCACTCACTCACTCACTCACTCACTCACTCACCAACTCTCTCTCTCTCTCACACTCTCTCACTCACTCACTCACTCTCTCACTCACTCACTCACTCACTCACTCACTCACTCACTCACTCACTCACTCACTCACTCACTCACTCACTCACTCACTCACTCACTCACTCACTCACACTCTCCCTCACTCACACTCTCTCTCTCACTCACTCACTCACTCACTCACTCACTCACTCACTCACTCACTCACTCACTCACTCACTCACTCACTCACTCACTCACTCACTCACTCACTCACTCACTCACTCACTCACTCAGTCACTCAGTCACTCACTCTCACTCATTCTTACACTCACTCACTCACTCTACTCACTCACTCACTCACTCACTCACTCACTCACTCACTCACTCACTCACTCACTCACTCACTCACTCACTCACTCACTCTATTCACTCACTCTTCTCACTCACTCTACATCTAGCCCCATTGCAGGCTGCAAGCTGTCTGCTGCTGTTAACTGGAGCAGGTTTCAATAGACCTGTTTTTTTAATGCAGAGTGTGTTTAAATGCGTGTGTGAGTGCGTGCACGTGCAACGGGGCCCAACGAGACAAAGTGACGTACAATATTTGTGTGAGATGCATTTGAGCCGTCTGTGATCAAACGACTAACTAATTAAAACAACCTCTCTGACAACGTGATATTAACAAAGTGTGTTTTTCCTGGTTTAGAGGTTCAGTCGAGCACAGAATGTCCACGGACGTTTAACAATCAAGTCTGAATCACGAGTGCTTTCTAAAAAAGCCATTCATAAACTTGGCCCGGTGCATAAAAGCCTTGTTGCTAACTAACTTGTATCTTTTCTGTTGTTGACACTGCCATAGTTACCAGCCATACAACAGCTTGTTGGTTCATTGTGGAGGACGCCTTGCTTTTCATCTGTATGTTCTTCCCAGATATGTTAATTTGTTTTTACAAGAAAACTTTGCATTTGTACAAATGGTTTGAATGCCCGTTTAGGGAAAGAAAACACAGAACTGAAAAAAAGATTAAAACAAGTTGAAAAGTTATAATATAAAATATAATATAAAATAAAAACGCTAATGTAATTATATGACATTTATATTTACTTATATTGTGTATTATATCATATTTATTAATGTTGATCTTTTCTTTTAGATAAAAAGAACAAAAGAATTGCATATGCTTACCCCTTATAAAAGGATATCGAAAATACTATTTCTATGGTTTGGTCCCTGCAGCATTATAACACAAGAGATGTGTCCTTGAATAGCTCAGCTCTATCCAAACCACATGAGTATGGAGTATTCAGGATGGAACTGTTCACAAACAACACAGCAGCAAACAGACTTCACACACTCCATACATGAACCTTCCCTCAGGGAATACACAGTACATGAACCTTCCCTCCTCAGAGAATACACAGTACATGAACCTTCCCTCCTCAGAGAATACTCCACACATGAACCTTCCCTCCTCAGGGAATACTCCACACATGAACCTTCCCTCCTCAGAGAATACTCCACACATGAACCTTCCCCCCTCAGAGAATACTCCATACATGAACCTTCCCTCCTCAGAGAATACTCCACACATGAACCTTCCCCCCTCAGAGAATACTCCATACATGAACCTTCCCTCCTCAGAGAATACTCCATACATGAACCTTCCCTCCTCAGAGAATACTCCATACATGAACCTTCCCTCCTCAGAGAATACTCCACACATGAACCTTCCCTCCTCAGAGAATACTCCACACATGAACCTTCCCTCCTCAGAGAATACTCCATACATGAACCTTCCCTCCTCAGAGAATACTCCACACATGAATCTTCCCCCCTCAGAGAATACTCCATACATGAACCTTCCCTCCTCAGAGAATACTCCATACATGAACCTTCCCTCCTCAGAGAATACTCCATACATGAACTTTCCCTCAGAAAATACTCCATACATGAACCTTCCGTCCTCAGAGAATACTCCATACATGAACCTTCCCTCCTCAGGGAATACTCCATACATGAACCTTCCCTCCTCAGAAAATACTCCATACATGAACCTTCCCTCCTCAGAGAATACTCCATACATGAACCTTCCCTCAGAGAATACTCCATACATGAATCTTCCCTCCTCAGAGAATACTCCATACATGACCCTTCCCTCCTCAGAGAGAACTCCATACATGAACCTTCCCTCCTCAGAGAATACTCCATACATGAACCTTCCCTCCTCAGAGAATACACAGTACATGAACCTTCCCTCCTCAGAGAATACTCCATACATGAACCTTCCCTCCTCAGAGAATACTCCATACATGAACCTTCCCTCAGAGAATACTCCATACATGAACCTTCCCCCCTCAGAGAATACTCCATACATGAACCTTCCCTCAGAGAATACTCCATACATGAACCTTCCCCCCTCAGAGAATACTCCATACATGAACCTTCCCTCCTCAGAGAATACTCCATACATGAACCTTCCCTCCTCAGAGAATACTCCATACATGAACCTTCCCTCCTCAGAGAATACTCCACACATGAACCTTCCCTCCTCAGAGAATACTCCACACATGAACCTTCCCTCCTCAGAGAATACTCCATACATGAACCTTCCCTCCTCAGAGAATACTCCACACATGAACCTTCCCCCCTCAGAGAATACTCCATACATGAACCTTCCCTCCTCAGAGAATACTCCATACATGAACTTTCCCTCAGAAAATACTCCATACATGAACCTTCCGTCCTCAGAGAATACTCCATACATGAACCTTCCCTCCTCAGGGAATACTCCATACATGAACCTTCCCTCCTCAGAAAATACTCCATACATGAACCTTCCCTCCTCAGAGAATACTCCATACATGAACCTTCCCTCAGAGAATACTCCATACATGAATCTTCCCTCCTCAGAGAATACTCCATACATGAACCTTCCCTCCTCAGAGAATACTCCATACATGAACCTTCCCTCCTCAGAGAATACTCCATACATGAACCTTCCCTCAGAGAATACACAGTACATGAACCTTCCCTCCTCAGAGAATACTCCATACATGAACCTTCCCTCCTCAGAGAATACTCCATACATGAACCTTCCCTCAGAGAATACTCCATACATGAACCTTCCCCCCTCAGAGAATACTCCATACATGAACCTTCCCTCAGAGAATACTCCATACATGAACCTTCCCCCCTCAGAGAATACTCCATACATGAACCTTCCCTCCTCAGAGAATACTCCATACATGAACCTTCCCTCAGAGAATACACAGTACATGAACCTTCCCTCCTCAGAGAATACTCCATACATGAACCTTCCCTCCTCAGAGAATACTCCATACATGAACCTTCCCTCAGAGAATACTCCATACATGAATCTTCCCTCCTCAGAGAATACTCCATACATGAACCTTCCCTCAGAGAATACTCCATACACGAACCTTCCCTCCTCAGAGAATACTCCATACATGAACCTTCCCTCAGAGAATACTCCATACATGAACCTTCCCCCCTCAGAGAATACTCCATACATGAACCTTCCCCCCTCAGAGAATACTCCATACATGAACCTTCCCTCCTCAGAGAATACTCCATACATGAACCTTCCCTTCTCAGAGAATACACCATACATGAACCTTCCCTTCTCAGAGAATACTCCACACATGAACCTTCCCTCCTCAGAGAATACTCCATACATGAACCTTCCCTTCTCAGAGAATACTCCACACATGAACCTTCCCTTCTCAGAGAATACACCATACATGAACCTTCCCTTCTCAGAGAATACTCCACACATGAACCTTCCCTCCTCAGAGAATACTCCATACATGAACCTTCCCTCCTCAGAGAATACTCCATACATGAACCTTCCCTCCTCAGAGAATACTCCATACATGAACCTTCCCTCCTCAGAGAATACTCCACACATGAACCTTCCCTCCTCAGAGAATACTCCATACATGAACCTTCCCTCAGAGAGTACTCCATACATGAACCTTCCCTCCTCAGAGAATACTCCATACATGAACCTTCCCTCCTCAGAGAATACTCCATACATGAACCTTCCCTCAGAGAATACACAGTACATGAACCTTCCCTCCTCAGAGAATACTCCATACATGAACCTTCCCTCCTCAGAGAATACTCCATACATGAACCTTCCCTCCTCAGAGAATACTCCATACATGAACCTTCCCTCCTCAGAGAATACTCCATACATGAACCTTCCCTCCTCAGAGAATACTCCACACTCTCTACCATTCTCTGGTTATATTTTCTCTCTCTCTATTTCTCCCCCCCCCTCTCTCTCTTTCTCTCTTTCTCCCTCTTGCTCTCTCTCACTTTTGTTCTCCTTGGACACTGACGATATTCAGTTTATCATCCCTGTTGGATGAAGATAAAATGGAAGACAGAGGGCAGCAGCCCAACACCTGAGGCTGTGAGTCTGTCCAGAGGTCTTCTAGTGGAGAGAGACCAGAGGTCTTCCTAGTGAAAACACTGAGAGAGAGAGAGAGAGAGAGAGAGAGAGAGAGATATGTGTAATTCTGATATTCTGATATGTGAGATTCTGTATGTGTAATGTTTACTGTTAATTTTTATTGTTATTTCTCTTTTGTATATTATCTACCTCACTTGCTTTGGCAATGTTAACACATGTTTCCCATGCCAATAAAGCCCCTTGAATTGAATTGAATTGAATTGAGAGAGAGAGAGAGAGAGAGAGAGAGAGAGAGAGAGAGAGAGAGAGAGAGAGAGAGAGAGAGAGAGAGAGAGAGAGAGAGAGAGAGAGAGAGAGAGAGAGAGAGAGAGAGAGAGAGAGAGAGAGAGAGAGAGAGAGAGAGAGAGAGAGAGAGAGAGAGAGAGAGAGGTCTTTCTATTGAAAACACTGAAAGAGAGAGAGACCAGCGGTATTCCCTGTGAAAACACTGACAGAGAGAGAAACCAGCGGTATTCCCTGTGAAAACACTGACAGAGAGAGAAACCAGAGGTCTTCCCAGTGAAAACACTGAAAGAGAGAGAGACCATTGAAACATCAATCTGTCTTTCATACTGTGGCCCTGTACTGACTATTGAAACACCAATCTACTTTTTTAAAAGCCTGATTTGACTCAGGGAATACTGACATTGATATAGCTGGTAAGAAATGGTTAGATTTGACTCAGGGAATACTGACATTGATATAGCTGGCAGGAAATGGTTAGATTTGACTCAGGGAATTCTGACATTGATATAGCTGGTAGGAAATGGTTAGATTTGACTCAGGGAATAATAATAATAAAATGGTTATTATTATTATTATGATATAGGTACTGTATATTTACAGTCTAAACATATATTCTTGGAGTGCAAGAATAATGTTGTTTGTGAATTTAATCCCAAAAACCTGTCACTGGGATTACCATCTCAATTCATTTACTATTTGTATTGCTGTTCCTTTACATACAGCAGACACTCATATATATGTCATGGGCCCTGTTCAGCTGTTCTGTAACCAGAAGTGGGTTTACCTGTTCAGCTGTTCTGTAACCAGAAGTGGGTTTACCTCTACAGGTGTTCTGTAACCAGAAGTGGGTTTACCTTTACAGGTGTTCATTAACCAGAAGTGGGTTTAACTGTTCAGCTGTTCTGTATCCTGAAGTGGGTTTACCTCTACAGGTGTTCTGTAACCAGAAGTGGGTTTACCTCTACAGGTGTTCTGTGATATGAAGACGAGAGGTGGGGGCTGGACCGTGCTGCAGCATCGTAGAGACGGAGCTGTGGATTTCCACCGTGGATGGAGGGATTACAAGATGGTACGTTCACTAGAACTTAAACACAAGATGGTATGTTCACTAGAACCTAAACACAAGATGGTATGTTCACTAGAACCTAAACACAAGATGGTATGTTCACTAGAACCTAAACACAAGATGGTATGTCCACTAGAACCTAAACACAAGATGGTATGTTCACTAGAACCTAACACAAGATTGTATGTTCACTAGAACCTAAACACAAGATGGTATGTTCACTAGAACCTAACACAAGATTGTATGTTCACTAGAACCTAAACACAAGATGGTGTGTTCACTAGAACCTAAACACAAGATGGTATGTTCACTAGAACCTAAACACAAGATGGTATGTTCACTAGAACCTAAACACAAGATGGTATGTCCACTAGAACCTAAACACAAGATGGTATGTTCACTAGAACCTAACACAAGATTGTATGTTCACTAGAACCTAAACACAAGATGGTGTGTTCACTAGAACCTAAACACAAGATGGTATGTTCACTAGAACCTAAACACAAGATGGTATGTTCACTAGAACCTAAACACAAGATGGTGTGTTCACTAGAACCTAAACACAAGATGGTATGTTCACTAGAACCTAAACACAAGATGGTACGTTCATTAGAACCCAAACACAAGATTGTATGTTCACTAGAACCTAAACACAAGATGGTGTGTTCACTAGAACCTAAACACAAGATGGTGTGTTCACTAGAACTTAAACACAAGATGTCAACCAAGTCTTCTTTGGTAGGTCATTGTAAGCGGAATCCTCTTCTGTAGTATTTCATTGAAATAGTAGTCAGAGGCTGGATTGTCTGTTAATAAGGCAGACTCTTTCACATTACATTCATCTCGAAACACAAGCAGTCTTTCTGTATGTCATTCAAATATCTAACATCATTTGTTTTAATAAAGTCAGACTTTTTGTCCCCGTGTGTTATCATGGACAACTGTAGAACGTCATTTATTTAGTTTGGGAATTTGTTTTTGTCACAGACTTCATCCAAACTCAAGATAGCAAAGTCTCTGAATCACAGGTGCGTTGTTATAACAGGGCGGTGGTCCTGGATTCATCACTCTGACTAGACAGCAGGTTTCAATCAATCTAAGGCGGGGTGGACGAGAGGGTTAGGACTGGGGAGGCGTGGGATACAGACAGATCTGGGATCTGGGATGACCCTGGTTGTTTTGGTAGGCCACCCCGCTTGTTCCCCTACGACACTCCCTGTTGTTGCACCTGCACTCTCTCTGTCTCTCCCTGACGGTGTCCGACCCCGACACACACTCATTACATATCAGAGGCTCACACACACACGCACACTCACACACGCGCGCACACACACGCACACACACGCACACACACACACACACGTACACGTACACACACACACGTACACACACATACAGACAGACACACACACACACGAACACATACACACACACATGTACACGTACACACACACGTACACACACAGACAGACAGACAGACACACACACACGTACACAGACAGACAGAAAGACAGACACACACACACACGTACACATACACACACACATGTACACGTACACACACACGTACACACACAGACAGACAGACAGACACACACACACGTACACAGACAGACAGACAGACAGACAGACACACACACACACACACACACACACAGACAGACAGACACACACACACACGTACACATACACACACACATGTACACGTACACGCACACTCTCTCACACACACACACACACACACACACACACACACACACACACGCACACTCTCTCACACACACACCTCGATCAGATCACATACTTGAGTAAGTCACATCAGACTCAGGGGGCTTTCTGACATGAAATGACCGACTGACCTTTCTGAGTTGGTCAAGAGATCCCACCACGTAGAGTACTGGGGGTTAAAGAGAGACTAGTTAACAGGATCAGTAGAGATCCCACCATGTAGAGTACTGGGGGTTAAAGAGAGACTAGTTAACAGGATCAGTAGAGATCCCACCACGTAGAGTACTGGGGGTTAAAGAGAGACTAGTTAACAGGATCAGTAGAGATCCCACAATGTAGAGTACTGGGGGTTAAAGAGAGACTAGTTAACAGGATCAGTAGAGATCCCACCACGTAGAGTACTGGGGGTTAAAGAGAGACTAGTTAACAGGATCAGTAGAGATCCCACCACGTAGAGTACTGGGGGTTAAAGAGAGACTAGTTAACAGGATCAGTAGAGATCCCACCATGTAGAGTACTGGGGGTTAAAGAGAGACTAGTTAACAGGATCAGTAGAGATCCCACCATGTAGAGTACTGGGGGTTAAAGAGAGACTAGTTAACAGGATCAGTAGAGATCCCACCATGTAGAGTACTGGGGGTTAAAGAGAGACTAGTTAACAGGATCAGTAGAGATCCCACCATGTAGAGTACTGGGGGTTAAAGAGAGACTAGTTAACAGGATCAGTAGAGATCCCACCATGTAGAGTACTGGGGGTTAAAGAGAGACTAGTTAACAGGATCAGTAGAGATCCCACCATGTAGAGTACTGGGGGTTAAAGAGAGACTAATTAACAGGATCACAACCACTGCTAAAGGAGGACTGTTTGTCCCAGCTTCAGATCCTGCTGTATCCCACTGGTGTCCCAAATGCCACCCTTCTCCCTATATAGTGCACTACTTTTAACACGGGTTCATAGGTGGCCCATAGGACTCAGGTCAAAAGTAGTGCACTATATAGATATTAGGGTGACATTTTGGACTCAGCCCGCAGTGTTGTCCAATACTCAGCACAAACTTATCTTTGATGTTCTTCACTGCCATCAATAGTCATGATATACAGAAACTACACACGGGAAGGGAAATGCATGATTCTCTTTGAGATCCTCGATTTAAATCACAGTCTGAGGATACGAGAGCCTCTGCTCTGGCTGTTTGATTAAAGGAGTAGTGCTGATTCACCTTCCTACTGCAGCAGATTCATTGTTTGGTTTGGAAATGGAATAGTCAGAGGACAACGATATATTTTTCTCAAGAACAATATTTTCACAAGTGGATGATAAATATTTGGCCCCAGTTGGAGCGTGGGAGCGTGGGAGTATGGAGCCTCTGTAGACGGAAGATAACGTGTGTGTGTGTGTGTGTGTGTGTGTGTGTGTGTGTGTGTGTGTGTGTGTACAGTACACAATGTTTAACCAACATTAGTTTAACGTTAGAGTAAAATCAGGCCTTCTGGACAGATAGTAAATGCTCCCAGACCTCATTCATATCTTCACATTCACATAACCAACAAGAACTGAGAGACAGAGCCCACAGAGAGCCCACAGAGAGCCCACAGAGAGCCCACAGAGAGCCCACAGAGAGCCCACAGAGAGCCTACAGAGAGACTACAGAGAGACCACAGAGAGCCCACAGAGAGCCCACAGAGAGCCCACAGAGAGCCCACAGAGAGCCTACAGAGAGACCACAGAGAGCCCACAGAGAGCCCACAGAGAGACTACAGAGAGACTACAGAGAGACCACAGAGAGACCACAGAGAGACTACAGAGAGCCCACAGAGAGCCCACAGAGAGCCCACAGAGAGCCCACAAAGAGACTACAGAGAGACAACAGAGAGACTACAGAGAGACTACAGAGAGCCCACAGAGAGCCCACAGAGAGCCCACAGAGAGCCCACAGAGAGCCCACAGAGAGCCCACAGAGAGCCCACAGGGAGACTACAGAGAGACCACAGAGAGACTACAGAGACACAACAGAGACACAGAGAGACTACAGAGACACAGAGAGACTACAGAGACACAGAGAGACTACAGAGACACAGAGAGCCAGAGAGACTGCAGAAACACAGAGAGCCAGAGAGACTACAGAGACACAGAGAGCCAGAGAGACTACAGAGACACAGAGAGACTACAGAGACAGAGACACAGAGAGACTACAGACACAGAGACACAGAGAGACTACAGAGACCACAGAGAGACTACAGAGACAGAGACACAGAGAGACTACAGAGACCGAGACCACAGAGACACTAGAGAGACAGAGACCACAGAGAGACAGAGACCCAAGAGAGACAGAGACCCCAGAGAGACCCCAGAGAGACCCCAGAGAGACCCCACAGAGACCCCAGAGAGACCACGGAGAGACAGAGACCACGGAGAGACAGAGACCACGGAGACACAGAGACCACGGAGAGACAGAGACCACGGAGAGACAGAGACCACGGAGACAGAGACCACGGAGACACAGAGACCACGGAGACACAGAGACCACGGAGACACAGAGACCACGGAGACACAGAGACCACGGAGACAGAGACCATGGAGACACAGAGACCACGGAGACAGAGAACACAGGGAGACACAGAGACCGCGGAGATAGTGTTGCGCTATAGAGATATTTAACCATTTGTTGGAATGTTCAAAAATAGTCTCTCTGTTTAGTTGCAGAGGTGCTCTTTAAAAGTCATTACAACGATCTTGTCTGAGATACACCGGCTATACAGGGACTAACGGTCTGTTGTAGGACAGAGATATACAGGGACTAACGGTCTGTAGTAGGACAGAGAGATACAGGGACTAACGGTCTGTAGTAGGACAGAGATATACAGGGACTAACGGTCTGTAGTAGGACAGAGAGATACAGGGACTAACGGTCTGTAGTAGGACAGAGATATACAGGGACTAACGGTCTGTAGTAGGACAGAGATATACAGGGACTAACGGTCTGTAGTAGGACAGAGATACACAGGGACTAACGGTCTGTAGTAGGACAGAGATATACAGGGACTAACGGTCTGTAGTAGGACAGAGATACACAGGGACTAACGGTCTGTAGTAGGACAGAGAGATACAGGGACTAACGGTCTGTAGTAGGACAGAGAGATACAGGGACTAACGGTCTGTAGTAGGACAGAGAGATACAGGGACTAACGGTCTGTAGTAGGACAGAGAGATACAGGGACTAACGGTCTGTAGTAGGTCAGAGAGATACAGGGACTAACGGTCTGTAGTAGGACAGAGAGATACAGGGACTAACGGTCTGTAGTAGGACAGAGAGATACAGGGACTAACGGTCTGTAGTAGGACAGAGAGATACAGGGACTAACGGTCTGTAGTAGGACAGAGAGATACAGGGACTAACGGTCTGTAGTAGGACAGAGAGATACAGGGACTAACGGTCTGTAGTAGGACAGAGAGATAGGGACTAACGGTCTGTAGTAGGACAGAGATATACAGGGACTAACGGTCTGTAGTAGGTCAGAGATATACAGGGACTAACGGTCTGTAGTAGGTCAGAGAGATACAGGGACTAACGGTCTGTAGTAGGACAGAGATATACAGGGACTAACGGTCTGTAGTAGGACAGAGATACACAGGGACTAACGGTCTGTAGTAGGACAGAGATATACAGGGACTAACGGTCTGTAGTAGGACAGAGATATACAGGGACTAACGGTCTGTAGTAGGACAGAGAGATACAGGGACTAACGGTCTGTAGTAGGACAGAGAGATACAAGGACTAACGGTCTGTAGTAGGACAGAGATATACAGGGACTAACGGTCTGTAGTAGGACAGAGATATACAGGGACTAACGGTCTGTAGTAGGACAGAGAGATACAGGGACTAACGGTCTGTAGTAGGACAGAGATATACAGGGACTAACGGTCTGTAGTAGGACAGAGAGATACAGGGACTAACGGTCTGTAGTTGGACAGAGATATACAGGGACTAACGGTCTGTAGTAGGACAGAGATATACAGGGACTAACGGTCTGTAGTAGGACAGAGATATACAGGGACTAACGGTCTGTAGTAGGACAGAGAGGTACAGGGACTAACGGTCTGTAGTAGGACAGAGATATACAGGGACTAACGGTCTGTAGTAGGACAGAGAGATACAGGGACTAACGGTCTGTAGTAGGACAGAGAGATACAGGGACTAACGGTCTGTAGTAGGACAGAGATATACAGGGACTAACGGTCTGTAGTAGGACAGAGAGATACAGGGACTAACGGTCTGTAGTAGGACAGAGATATACAGGGACTAACGGTCTGTAGTAGGACAGAGATATACAGGGACTAACGGTCTGTAGTAGGACAGAGAGATACAGGGACTAACGGTCTGTAGTAGGTCTGAGATATACAGGGACTAACGGTCTGTAGTAGGACAGAGAGATAGAGGGACTAACGGTCTGTAGTTGGACAGAGATATACAGGGACTAACGGTCTGTTGTAGGTCAGAGATATACAGGGACTAACGGTCTGTAGTAGGACAGAGAGATACAGGGACTAACGGTCTGTAGTTGGACAGAGATATACAGGGACTAACGGTCTGTTGTAGGTCAGAGATATACAGGGACTAACGGTCTGTAGTAGGACAGAGAGATACAGGGACTAACGGTCTGTAGTAGGACAGAGAGATACAGGGACTAACGGTCTGTAGTAGGACAGAGAGATACAGGGACTAACGGTCTGTAGTAGGACAGAGAGATACAGGGACTAACGGTCTGTTGTAGGACAGAGATATACAGGGACTAACGGTCTGTTGTAGGTCAGAGATATACAGGGACTAACGGTCTGTAGTAGGTCAGAGAGATACAGGGACTAACGGTCTGTAGTAGGACAGAGAGATACAGGGACTAACGGTCTGTAGTAGGACAGAGATATACAGGGACTAACGGTCTGTAGTAGGACAGAGAGATACAGGGACTAACGGTCTGTAGTAGGACAGAGAGATACAGGGACTAACGGTCTGTAGTAGGTCAGAGATACACAGGGACTAACGGTCTGTAGTAGGACAGAGAGATACAGGGACTAACGGTCTGTAGTAGGACAGAGAGATACAGGGACTAACGGTCTGTAGTAGGACAGAGATATACAGGGACTAACGGTCTGTAGTAAGACAGAGATATACAGGGACTAACGGTCTGTAGTAGGTCAGAGATATACAGGGACTAACGGTCTGTAGTAGGTCAGAGATACACAGGGACTAACGGTCTGTAGTAGGACAGAGAGATACAGGGATTAACGGTCTGTAGTAGGTCAGAGATATACAGGGACTAACGGTCTGTAGTAGGTCAGAGAGATACAGGGACTAACGGTCTGTAGTAGGACAGAGAGTTACAGGGACTAACGGTCTGTAGTAGGACAGAGAGATACAGGGACTAACGGTCTGTAGTAGGACAGAGAGATACAGGGACTAACGGTCTGTAGTAGGACAGAGAGATACAGGGACTAACGGTCTGTAGTAGGACAGAGAGATACAGGGACTAACGGTCTGTAGTAGGACAGAGAGATACAGGGACTAACGGTCTGTAGTAGGTCAGAGAGATACAGGGACTAACGGTCTGTAGTAGGTCAGAGATATACAGGGACTAACGGTCTGTAGTAGGTCAGAGAGATACAGGGACTAACGGTCTGTAGTAGGACAGAGATATACAGGGACTAACGGTCTGTAGTAGGACAGAGAGATACAGGGACTAACGGTCTGTAGTAGGACAGAGAGATACAGGGACTAACGGTCTGTAGTAGGTCAGAGATATACAGGGACTAACGGTCTGTAGTAGGACAGAGAGATACAGGGACTAACGGTCTGTAGTAGGACAGAGAGATACAGGGACTAACGGTCTGTAGTAGGTCAGAGATATACAGGGACTAACGGTCTGTAGTAGGACAGAGAGATACGGGGACTAACGGTCTGTAGTAGGACAGAGAGATACAGGGACTAACGGTCTGTAGTAGGACAGAGAGATACAGGGACTAACGGTCTGTTGTAGGACAGAGAGATACAGGGACTAACGGTCTGTAGTAGGTCAGAGAGATACAGGGACTAACGGTCTGTAGTTGGACAGAGAGATACAGGGACTAACGGTCTGTAGTAGGACAGAGATATACAGGGACTAACGGTCTGTAGTAGGTCAGAGAGATACAGGGACTAACGGTCTGTAGTAGGACAGAGATATACAGGGACTAACGGTCTGTAGTAGGACAGAGAGATACAGGGACTAACGGTCTGTAGTAGGTCAGAGAGATACAGGGACTAACGGTCTGTAGTAGGTCAGAGAGATACAGGGACTAACGGTCTGTAGTTGGACAGAGAGATACAGGGACTAACGGTCTGTAGTAGGACAGAGATATACAGGGACTAACGGTCTGTAGTAGGACAGAGATATACAGGGACTAACGGTCTGTAGTAGGACAGAGAGATACAGGGACTAACGGTCTGTAGTAGGACAGAGATATACAGGGACTAACGGTCTGTAGTAGGTCAGAGAGATACAGGGACTAACGGTCTGTAGTAGGACAGAGATATACAGGGACTAACGGTCTGTAGTAGGTCAGAGAGATACAGGGACTAACGGTCTGTAGTAGGTCAGAGATATACAGGGACTAACGGTCTGTAGTAGGACAGAGATATACAGGGACTAACGGTCTGTAGTAGGACAGAGAGATACAGGGACTAACGGTCTGTAGTTGGACAGAGATATACAGGGACTAACGGTCTGTTGTAGGTCAGAGATATACAGGGACTAACGGTCTGTAGTAGGACAGAGAGATACAGGGACTAACGGTCTGTAGTAGGACAGAGAGATACAGGGACTAACGGTCTGTAGTAGGACAGAGAGATACAGGGACTAACGGTCTGTAGTAGGACAGAGAGATACAGGGACTAACGGTCTGTTGTAGGACAGAGATATACAGGGACTAACGGTCTGTTGTAGGTCAGAGATATACAGGGACTAACGGTCTGTAGTAGGTCAGAGAGATACAGGGACTAACGGTCTGTAGTAGGACAGAGAGATACAGGGACTAACGGTCTGTAGTAGGACAGAGATATACAGGGACTAACGGTCTGTAGTAGGACAGAGAGATACAGGGACTAACGGTCTGTAGTAGGTCAGAGATATACAGGGACTAACGGTCTGTAGTAGGACAGAGAGATACAGGGACTAACGGTCTTTAGTAGGACAGAGAGATACAGGGACTAACGGTCTGTAGTAGGTCAGAGATATACAGGGACTAACGGTCTGTAGTAGGACAGAGAGATACAGGGACTAACGGTCTGTAGTAGGACAGAGAGATACAGGGACTAACGGTCTGTAGTAGGACAGAGAGATACAGGGACTAACGGTCTGTTGTAGGACAGAGAGATACAGGGACTAACGGTCTGTAGTAGGTCAGAGAGATACAGGGACTAACGGTCTGTAGTAGGACAGAGAGATACAGGGACTAACGGTCTGTAGTAGGACAGAGATATACAGGGACTAACGGTCTGTAGTAGGTCAGAGAGATACAGGGACTAACGGTCTGTAGTAGGACAGAGATATACAGGGACTAACGGTCTGTAGTAGGACAGAGAGATACAGGGACTAACGGTCTGTAGTAGGTCAGAGAGATACAGGGACTAACGGTCTGTAGTAGGTCAGAGAGATACAGGGACTAACGGTCTGTAGTTGGACAGAGAGATACAGGGACTAACGGTCTGTAGTAGGACAGAGATATACAGGGACTAACGGTCTGTAGTAGGACAGAGATATACAGGGACTAACGGTCTGTAGTAGGACAGAGAGATACAGGGACTAACGGTCTGTAGTAGGACAGAGATATACAGGGACTAACGGTCTGTAGTAGGTCAGAGAGATACAGGGACTAACGGTCTGTAGTAGGACAGAGATATACAGGGACTAACGGTCTGTAGTAGGTCAGAGAGATACAGGGACTAACGGTCTGTAGTAGGTCAGAGATATACAGGGACTAACGGTCTGTAGTAGGACAGAGAGATACAAGGACTAACGATCTGTAGTAGGACAGAGATATACAGGGACTAACGGTCTGTAGTAGGTCAGAGATATACAGGGACTAACGGTCTGTAGTAGGACAGAGAGATACAGGGACTAACGGTCTGTAGTAGGACAGAGAGATACAGGGACTAACGGTCTGTAGTAGGACAGAGAGATACAGGGACTAACGGTCTGTAGTAGGACAGAGAGATACAGGGACTAATGGTCTGTAGTAGGTCAGAGATACACAGGGACTAACGGTCTGTAGTAGGACAGAGAGATACAGGGACTAACGGTCTGTAGTAGGACAGAGAGATACAGGGACTAACGGTCTGTTGTAGGACAGAGAGATACAGGGACTAACGGTCTGTAGTAGGACAGAGAGATACAGGGACTAACGGTCTGTAGTAGTACAGAGAGATACAGGGACTAACGGTCTGTAGTAGGACAGAGAGATACAGGGACTAACGGTCTGTAGTAGGACAGAGAGATACAGGGACTAATGGTCTGTAGTAGGTCAGAGATACAGGGACTAACGGTCTGTAGTAGGACAGAGAGATACAGGGACTAACGGTCTGTAGTAGGACAGAGATATACAGGGACTAATGGTCTGTTGTAGGACAGAGAGATACAGGGACTAACGGTCTGTAGTAGGACAGAGAGATACAGGGACTAACGGTCTGTAGTAGGACAGAGAGATACAGGGACTAACGGTCTGTAGTAGGACAGAGAGATACAGGGACTAACGGTCTGTAGTAGGACAGAGAGATACAGGGACTAACGGTCTGTAGTAGGACAGAGAGATACAGGGACTAACGGTCTGTAGTAGGTCAGAGATACAGGGACTAACGGTCTGTAGTAGGTCAGAGAGATACAGGGACTAACGGTCTGTAGTAGGACAGAGAGATACAGGGACTAACGGTCTGTAGTAGGACAGAGAGATACAGGGACTAACGGTCTGTAGTAGGACAGAGAGATACAGGGACTAACGGTCTGTAGTAGGACAGAGAGATACAGGGACTAACGGTCTGTAGTAGGTCAGAGATATACAGGGACTAACGGTCTGTAGTAGGACAGAGAGATACAGGGACTAACGGTCTGTAGTAGGTCAGAGAGATACAGGGACTAACGGTCTGTAGTAGGACAGAGAGATACAGGGACTAACGGTCTGTAGTAGGACAGAGATATACAGGGACTAACGGTCTGTAGTAGGACAGAGATATACAGGGACTAACGGTCTGTAGTAGGTCAGAGAGATACAGGGACTAACGGTCTGTAGTAGGTCAGAGATATACAGGGACTAACGGTCTGTAGTAGGTCAGAGAGATACAGGGACTAACGGTCTGTAGTAGGACAGAGAGATACAGGGACTAACGGTCTGTAGTAGGACAGAGATATACAGGGACTAACGGTCTGTAGTAGGACAGAGATATACAGGGACTAATGGTCTGTAGTAGGACAGAGAGATACAGGGACTAACGGTCTGTTGTAGGACAGAGAGATACAGGGACTAACGGTCTGTAGTAGGACAGAGATATACAGGGACTAACGGTCTGTAGTAGGACAGAGATATACAGGGACTAACGGTCTGTAGTAGGACAGAGAGATACAGGGACTAACGGTCTGTAGTAGGACAGAGAGATACAGGGACTAACGGTCTGTAGTAGGACAGAGATATACAGGGACTAACAGGCTGTAGTAGGTTAGAGATATACAGGGACTAACGGTCTGTAGTAGGACAGAGAGATACAGGGACTAACGGTCTGTAGTAGGACAGAGAGATACAGGGACTAACGGTCTGTAGTAGGACAGAGAGATACAGGGACTAACGGTCTGTAGTAGGTCAGAGATATACAGGGACTAACGGTCTGTAGTAGGACAGAGAGATACAGGGACTAACGGTCTGTTGTAGGACAGAGATATACAGGGACTAACGGTCTGTAGTAGGACAGAGAGATACAGGGACTAACGGTCTGTAGTAGGACAGAGAGATACAGGGACTAACGGTCTGTAGTAGGACAGAGATATACAGGGACTAACGGTCTGTAGTAGGACAGAGAGATACAGGGACTAACGGTCTGTAGTAGGTCAGAGATATACAGGGACTAACGGTCTGTAGTAGGTCAGAGAGATACAGGGACTAACGGTCTGTAGTAGGTCAGAGATATACAGGGACTAACGGTCTGTAGTAGGTCAGAGAGATACAGGGACTAACGGTCTGTAGTAGGTCAGAGATATACAGGGACTAACGGTCTGGAGTAGGTCAGAGAGATACAGGGACTAACGGTCTGTAGTAGGACAGAGAGATACAGGGACTAACGGTCTGTAGTAGGACAGAGAGATACAGGGACTAACGGTCTGTAGTAGGACAGAGATATACAGGGACTAACGGTCTGTAGTAGGACAGAGAGATACAGGGACTAACGGTCTGTAGTAGGACAGAGATATACAGGGACTAACGGTCTGTAGTAGGACAGAGAGATACAGGGACTAACGGTCTGTAGTAGGACAGAGAGATACAGGGACTAACGGTCTGTAGTAGGACAGAGAGATACAGGGACTAACGGTCTGTAGTAGGTCAGAGAGATACAGGGACTAACGGTCTGTAGTAGGACAGAGAGATACAGGGACTAACGGTCTGTAGTAGGACAGAGAGATACAGGGACTAACGGTCTGTAGTAGGACAGAGAGATACAGGGACTAACGGTCTGTAGTAGGACAGAGAGATACAGGGACTAACGGTCTGTAGTAGGACAGAGAGATACAGGGACTAACGGTCTGTTGTAGGTCAGAGAGATACAGGGACTAACGGTCTGTTGTAGGTCAGAGAGATACAGGGACTAACGGTCTGTAGTAGGACAGAGAGATACAGGGACTAACGGTCTGTAGTAGGACAGAGAGATACAGGGACTAACGGTCTGTAGTAGGTCAGAGAGATACAGGGACTAACGGTCTGTTGTAGGTCAGAGAGATACAGGGACTAACGGTCTGTAGTAGGACAGAGAGATACAGGGACTAACGGTCTGTTGTAGGTCAGAGAGATACAGGGACTAACGGTCTGTAGTTGGACAGAGATACACAGGGACTAACGGTCTGTAGTAGGACAGAGATACACAAGGACTAACGGTCTGTAGTAGGACAGAGAGATACAGGGACTAACGGTCTGTAGTAGGTCAGAGAGATACAGGGACTAACGGTCTGTAGTAGGACAGAGATATACAGGGACTAACGGTCTGTAGTAGGACAGAGAGATACAGGGACTAATGGTCTGTAGTAGGTCAGAGAGATACAGGGACTAACGGTCTGTAGTAGGACAGAGATATACAGGGACTAACGGTCTGTAGTAGGACAGAGAGATACAGGGACTAACGGTCTGTAGTAGGACAGAGAGATACAGGGACTAACGGTCTGTAGTAGGACAGAGATATACAGGGACTAACGGTCTGTAGTAGGACAGAGAGATACAGGGACTAACGGTCTGTAGTAGGACAGAGAGATACAGGGACTAACGGTCTGTAGTAGGACAGAGATATACAGGGACTAACGGTCTGTAGTAGGACAGAGAGATACAGGGACTAACGGTCTGTAGTAGGACAGAGAGATACAGGGACTAACGGTCTGTAGTAGGACAGAGAGATACAGGGACTAACGGTCTGTAGTAGGACAGAGAGATACAGGGACTAACGGTCTGTAGTAGGACAGAGATATACAGGGACTAACGGTCTGTAGTAGGTCAGAGATATACAGGGACTAACGGTCTGTAGTAGGACAGAGAGATACAGGGACTAACGGTCTGTAGTAGGTCAGAGAGATACAGGGACTAACGGTCTGTAGTAGGACAGAGAGATACAGGGACTAACGGTCTGTAGTAGGACAGAGAGATACAGGGACTAACGGTCTGTAGTAGGACAGAGATATACAGGGACTAACAGTCTGTAGTAGGACAGAGAGGTACAGGGACTAACGGTCTGTAGTAGGTCTGAGAGATACAGGGACTAATGGTCTGTAGTAGGTCAGAGATATACAGGGACTAACGGTCTGTAGTAGGTCAGAGATACACAGGGACTAACGGTCTGTAGTAGGACAGAGAGGTACAGGGACTAACGGTCTGTAGTAGGTCTGAGAGATACAGGGACTAATGGTCTGTAGTAGGTCAGAGATATACATGGACTAACGGTCTGTAGTAGGTCAGAGATATACAGGGACTAACGGTCTGTAGTAGGTCAGAGATATACAGGGACTAACGGTCTGTAGTAGGTCAGAGATATACAGGGACTAACGGTCTGTAGTAGGAAAGAGAGATACAGGGACTAACGGTCTGTAGTAGGTCAGAGAGATACAGGGACTAACGGTCTGTTGTAGGACAGAGAGATACAGGGACTAACGTCTGTAGTAGGACAGAGATATACAGGGACTAACGGTCTGTAGTAGGACAGAGAGATACAGGGACTAACGGTCTGTAGTAGGTCAGAGAGATACAGGGACTAACGGTCTGTAGTAGGACAGAGATACACAGGGACTAACGGTCTGTAGTAGGACAGAGAGATACAGGGACTAACGGTCTGTAGTAGGTCAGAGAGATACAGGGACTAACGGTCTGTAGTAGGTCAGAGATATACAGGGACTAACGGTCTGTAGTAGGTCAGAGAGATACAGGGACTAACGGTCTGTAGTAGGTCAGAGATCTACAGGGACTAACGGTCTGTAGTAGGACAGAGAGATACAGGGACTAACGGTCTGTAGTAGGTCAGAGATATACAGGGACTAACGGTCTGTAGTAGGACAGAGAGATACAGGGACTAACGGTCTGTAGTAGGTCAGAGAGATACAGGGACTAACGGTCTGTAGTAGGTCAGAGATATACAGGGACTAACGGTCTGTAGTAGGTCAGAGAGATACAGGGACTAACGGTCTGTAGTAGGACAGAGAGATACAGGGACTAACGGTCTGTAATAGGACAGAGAGATACAGGGACTAACGGTCTGTAGTAGGACAGAGATATACAGGGACTAAATCAAATCAAATCAAATCAAGTTTATTTTATATAGCCCTTCGTACATCAGCTAATATCTCGAAGTGCTGTACAGACACCCAGCCTAAAACCCCAAACAGCAAACAATGCAGGTGTAGAAGCACGGTGGCTAGGAAAAACTCCCTAGAAAGGCCAAAACCTAGGAAGAAACCTAGAGAGGAACCAGGCTATGAGGGGTGGCCAGTCCTCTTCTGGCTGTGCTGGGTGGAGATTATAACAGAACTATGTCAAGATGTTCAAAATGTTCATAAGTGACAAGCATGGTCAAATAATAATCATGAATAATTTTCAGTTGGCTTTTCATAGCCGATCATCAAGAGTTGAAAATAGCAGGTCCGGGACAGGTGGCGGTTCCATAACCGCAGGCAGAACAGCTGAAACTGGAATAGCAGCAAGGCCAGGTGGACTGGGGACAGCAAGGAGCCATCACGCCCTGCAGCCCCGACGCACGGTCCCAGGGCTCAGGTCCTCCGAGAGAGCGAAAGAGAGAGAGAAGGAGAGAATTAGAGAGAGCCAAGATTTTCAAAATGTTCATAAATGACAAGCATGGTCAAATAATAATCAGGAATAAATGTCAGTTGGCTTTTCATAGCCGATCATTAAGAAGGACTAACGGTCTGTAGTAGGACAGAGAGATACAGGGACTAACGGTCTGTAGTAGGACAGAGAGATACAGGGACTAACGGTCTGTAGTAGGACAGAGATATACAGGGACTAACGGTCTGTAGTAGGTCAGAGATATACAGGGACTAACGGTCTGTAGTAGGACAGAGAGATACAGGGACTAACGGTCTGTAGTAGGTCAGAGAGATACAGGGACTAACGGTCTGTAGTAGGACAGAGAGATACAGGGACTAACGGTCTGTAGTAGGACAGAGAGATACAGGGACTAACGGTCTGTAGTAGGACAGAGATATACAGGGACTAACAGTCTGTAGTAGGACAGAGAGATACAGGGACTAACGGTCTGTAGTAGGACAGAGAGATACAGGGACTAACGGTCTGTAGTAGGACAGAGATATACAGGGACTAACGGTCTGTAGTAGGTCAGAGATACACAGGGACTAACGGTCTGTAGTAGGACAGAGAGGTACAGGGACTAACGGTCTGTAGTAGGTCTGAGAGATACAGGGACTAATGGTCTGTAGTAGGTCAGAGATATACAGGGACTAACGGTCTGTAGTAGGTCAGAGATACACAGGGACTAACGGTCTGTAGTAGGACAGAGAGGTACAGGGACTAACGGTCTGTAGTAGGTCTGAGAGATACAGGGACTAATGGTCTGTAGTAGGTCAGAGATATACATGGACTAACGGTCTGTAGTAGGTCAGAGATATACAGGGACTAACGGTCTGTAGTAGGTCAGAGATATACAGGGACTAACGGTCTGTAGTAGGTCAGAGATATACAGGGACTAACGGTCTGTAGTAGGACAGAGAGATACAGGGACTAACGGTCTGTAGTAGGTCAGAGAGATACAGGGACTAACGGTCTGTTGTAGGACAGAGAGATACAGGGACTAACGTCTGTAGTAGGACAGAGATATACAGGGACTAACGGTCTGTAGTAGGACAGAGAGATACAGGGACTAACGGTCTGTAGTAGGTCAGAGAGATACAGGGACTAACGGTCTGTAGTAGGACAGAGATACACAGGGACTAACGGTCTGTAGTAGGACAGAGAGATACAGGGACTAACGGTCTGTAGTAGGTCAGAGAGATACAGGGACTAACGGTCTGTAGTAGGTCAGAGATATACAGGGACTAACGGTCTGTAGTAGGTCAGAGAGATACAGGGACTAACGGTCTGTAGTAGGTCAGAGATATACAGGGACTAACGGTCTGTAGTAGGACAGAGAGATACAGGGACTAACGGTCTGTAGTAGGTCAGAGATATACAGGGACTAACGGTCTGTAGTAGGACAGAGAGATACAGGGACTAACGGTCTGTAGTAGGTCAGAGAGATACAGGGACTAACGGTCTGTAGTAGGTCAGAGATATACAGGGACTAACGGTCTGTAGTAGGTCAGAGAGATACAGGGACTAACGGTCTGTAGTAGGACAGAGAGATACAGGGACTAACGGTCTGTAATAGGACAGAGAGATACAGGGACTAACGGTCTGTAGTAGGACAGAGATATACAGGGACTAAATCAAATCAAATCAAATCAAGTTTATTTTATATAGCCCTTCGTACATCAGCTAATATCTCGAAGTGCTGTACAGACACCCAGCCTAAAACCCCAAACAGCAAACAATGCAGGTGTAGAAGCACGGTGGCTAGGAAAAACTCCCTAGAAAGGCCAAAACCTAGGAAGAAACCTAGAGAGGAACCAGGCTATGAGGGGTGGCCAGTCCTCTTCTGGCTGTGCTGGGTGGAGATTATAACAGAACTATGTCAAGATGTTCAAAATGTTCATAAGTGACAAGCATGGTCAAATAATAATCATGAATAATTTTCAGTTGGCTTTTCATTGCCGATCATCAAGAGTTGAAAATAGCAGGTCCGGGACAGGTGGCGGTTCCATAACCGCAGGCAGAACAGCTGAAACTGGAATAGCAGCAAGGCCAGGTGGACTGGGGACAGCAAGGAGCCATCACGCCCTGCAGCCCCGACGCACGGTCCCAGGGCTCAGGTCCTCCGAGAGAGCGAAAGAGAGAGAGAAGGAGAGAATTAGAGAGAGCCAAGATTTTCAAAATGTTCATAAATGACAAGCATGGTCAAATAATAATCAGGAATAAATGTCAGTTGGCTTTTCATAGCCGATCATTAAGAAGGACTAACGGTCTGTAGTAGGACAGAGAGATACAGGGACTAACGGTCTGTAGTAGGACAGAGAGATACAAGGACTAACGGTCTGTAGTAGGACAGAGATATACAGGGACTAACGGTCTGTAGTAGGACAGAGAGATACAGGGACTAACGGTCTGTAGTAGGACAGAGAGATACAGGGACTAACGGTCTGTAGTAGGACAGAGAGATACAGGGACTAACGGTCTGTAGTAGGACAGAGAGATACAGGGACTAACGGTCTGTAGTAGGACAGAGAGATACAGGGACTAATGGTCTGTAGTAGGTCAGAGATACACAGGGACTAACGGTCTGTAGTAGGACAGAGAGATACAGGGACTAACGGTCTGTAGTAGGACAGAGAGATACAGGGACTAACGGTCTGTTGTAGGACAGAGAGATACAGGGACTAACGGTCTGTAGTAGGACAGAGAGATACAGGGACTAACGGTCTGTAGTAGGACAGAGAGATACAGGGACTAACGTTCTGTAGTAGGACAGAGAGATACAGGGACTAACGGTCTGTAGTAGGACAGAGAGATACAGGGACTAATGGTCTGTAGTAGGTCAGAGATACACAGGGACTAACGGTCTGTAGTAGGACAGAGAGATACAGGGACTAACGGTCTGTAGTAGGACAGAGAGATACAGGGACTAACAGTCTGTTGTAGGACAGAGAGATACAGGGACTAACGGTCTGTAGTAGGACAGAGAGATACAGGGACTAACGGTCTGTAGTAGGTCAGAGAGATACAGGGACTAACGGTCTGTAGTAGGACAGAGAGATACAGGGACTAACGGTCTGTAGTAGGACAGAGAGATACAGGGACTAACGGTCTGTAGTAGGACAGAGAGATACAGGGACTAACGGTCTGTAGTAGGTCAGAGATACAGGGACTAACGGTCTGTAGTAGGTCAGAGAGATACAGGGACTAACGGTCTGTAGTAGGACAGAGAGATACAGGGACTAACGGTCTGTAGTAGGACAGAGAGATACAGGGACTAACGGTCTGTAGTAGGACAGAGAGATACAGGGACTAACGGTCTGTAGTAGGACAGAGAGATACAGGGACTAACGGTCTGTAGTAGGTCAGAGATATACAGGGACTAACGGTCTGTAGTAGGACAGAGAGATACAGGGACTAACGGTCTGTAGTAGGTCAGAGAGATACAGGGACTAACGGTCTGTAGTAGGACAGAGAGATACAGGGACTAACGGTCTGTAGTAGGACAGAGATATACAGGGACTAACGGTCTGTAGTAGGACAGAGATATACAGGGACTAACGGTCTGTAGTAGGTCAGAGAGATACAGGGACTAACGGTCTGTAGTAGGTCAGAGATATACAGGGACTAACGGTCTGTAGTAGGTCAGAGAGATACAGGGACTAACGGTCTGTAGTAGGACAGAGAGATACAGGGACTAACGGTCTGTAGTAGGACAGAGATATACAGGGACTAACGGTCTGTAGTAGGACAGAGATATACAGGGACTAATGGTCTGTAGTAGGACAGAGAGATACAGGGACTAACGGTCTGTTGTAGGACAGAGAGATACAGGGACTAACGGTCTGTAGTAGGACAGAGATATACAGGGACTAACGGTCTGTAGTAGGACAGAGATATACAGGGACTAACGGTCTGTAGTAGGACAGAGAGATACAGGGACTAACGGTCTGTAGTAGGACAGAGAGATACAGGGACTAACGGTCTGTAGTAGGACAGAGATATACAGGGACTAACAGGCTGTAGTAGGTTAGAGATATACAGGGACTAACGGTCTGTAGTAGGACAGAGAGATACAGGGACTAACGGTCTGTAGTAGGACAGAGAGATACAGGGACTAACGGTCTGTAGTAGGACAGAGAGATACAGGGACTAACGGTCTGTAGTAGGTCAGAGATATACAGGGACTAACGGTCTGTAGTAGGACAGAGAGATACAGGGACTAACGGTCTGTTGTAGGACAGAGATATACAGGGACTAACGGTCTGTAGTAGGACAGAGAGATACAGGGACTAACGGTCTGTAGTAGGACAGAGAGATACAGGGACTAACGGTCTGTAGTAGGACAGAGATATACAGGGACTAACGGTCTGTAGTAGGCCAGAGAGATACAGGGACTAACGGTCTGTAGTAGGTCAGAGATATACAGGGACTAACGGTCTGTAGTAGGTCAGAGAGATACAGGGACTAACGGTCTGTAGTAGGTCAGAGATATACAGGGACTAACGGTCTGTAGTAGGTCAGAGAGATACAGGGACTAACGGTCTGTAGTAGGTCAGATATATACAGGGACTAACGGTCTGTAGTAGGTCAGAGAGATACAGGGACTAACGGTCTGTAGTAGGACAGAGAGATACAGGGACTAACGGTCTGTAGTAGGACAGAGAGATACAGGGACTAACGGTCTGTAGTAGGACAGAGATATACAGGGACTAACGGTTTGTAGTAGGACAGAGAGATACAGGGACTAACGGTCTGTAGTAGGACAGAGATATACAGGGACTAACGGTCTGTAGTAGGACAGAGAGATACAGGGACTAACGGTCTGTAGTAGGACAGAGAGATACAGGGACTAACGGTCTGTAGTAGGACAGAGAGATACAGGGACTAACGGTCTGTAGTAGGTCAGAGAGATACAGGGACTAACGGTCTGTAGTAGGACAGAGAGATACAGGGACTAACGGTCTGTAGTAGGACAGAGAGATACAGGGACTAACGGTCTGTAGTAGGACAGAGAGATACAGGGACTAACGGTCTGTAGTAGGACAGAGAGATACAGGGACTAACGGTCTGTTGTAGGTCAGAGAGATACAGGGACTAACGGTCTGTTGTAGGTCAGAGAGATACAGGGACTAACGGTCTGTAGTAGGACAGAGAGATACAGGGACTAACGGTCTGTAGTAGGACAGAGAGATACAGGGACTAACGGTCTGTAGTAGGTCAGAGAGATACAGGGACTAACGGTCTGTTGTAGGTCAGAGAGATACAGGGACTAACGGTCTGTAGTAGGACAGAGAGATACAGGGACTAACGGTCTGTTGTAGGTCAGAGAGATACAGGGACTAACGGTCTGTAGTTGGACAGAGATACACAGGGACTAACGGTCTGTAGTAGGACAGAGATACACAGGGACTAACGGTCTGTAGTAGGACAGAGAGATACAGGGACTAACGGTCTGTAGTAGGTCAGAGAGATACAGGGACTAACGGTCTGTAGTAGGACAGAGATATACAGGGACTAACGGTCTGTAGTAGGACAGAGAGATACAGGGACTAACGGTCTGTAGTAGGACAGAGAGATACAGGGACTAACGGTCTGTAGTAGGACAGAGATATACAGGGACTAACGGTCTGTAGTAGGACAGAGAGATACAGGGACTAACGGTCTGTTGTAGGTCAGAGAGATACAGGGACTAACGGTCTGTAGTTGGACAGAGATACACAGGGACTAACGGTCTGTAGTAGGACAGAGATACACAGGGACTAACGGTCTGTAGTAGGACAGAGAGATACAG
Organism: Salvelinus alpinus; assembly: GCF_045679555.1. Classification (NCBI taxonomy): domain Eukaryota; kingdom Metazoa; phylum Chordata; class Actinopteri; order Salmoniformes; family Salmonidae; genus Salvelinus; species Salvelinus alpinus. Next base: position 8,674,260 of record NC_092114.1, read on the forward strand.
GGACTAACGGTCTGTAGTAGGTCAGAGAGATACAGGGACTAACGGTCTGTAGTAGGACAGAGATATACAGGGACTAACGGTCTGTAGTAGGACAGAGAGATACAGGGACTAATGGTCTGTAGTAGGTCAGAGAGATACAGGGACTAACGGTCTGTAGTAGGACAGAGATATACAGGGACTAACGGTCTGTAGTAGGACAGAGAGATACAGGGACTAACGGTCTGTAGTAGGACAGAGAGATACAGGGACTAACGGTCTGTAGTAGGACAGAGATATACAGGGACTAACGGTCTGTAGTAGGACAGAGAGATACAGGGACTAACGGTCTGTTGTAGGTCAGAGAGATACAGGGACTAACGGTCTGTAGTAGGACAGAGAGATACAGGGACTAACGGTCTGTAGTAGGTCAGAGAGATACAGGGACTAACGGTCTGTAGTAGGACAGAGATATACAGGGACTAACGGTCTGTAGTAGGTCAGAGAGATACAGGGACTAACGGTCTGTAGTAGGACAGAGATATACAGGGACTAACGGTCTGTAGTAGGACAGAGATATACAGAGACTAACGGTCTGTAGTAGGTCAGAGATACACAGGGACTAACGGTCTGTAGTAGGTCAGAGAGATACAGGGACTAACGGTCTGTAGTAGGTCAGAGAGATACAGGGACTAACGGTCTGTAGTAGGACAGAGATATACAGGGACTAACGGTCTGTAGTAGGTCAGAGAGATACAGGGACTAACGGTCTGTAGTAGGACAGAGATATACAGGGACTAACGGTCTGTAGTAGGTCAGAGATATACAGGGACTAACGGTCTGTAGTAGGACAGAGATATACAGGGACTAAATCAAATCAAATCAAATCAAGTTTATTTTATATAGCCCTTCGTACATCAGCTAATATCTCGAAGTGCTGTACAGACACCCAGCCTAAAACCCCAAACAGCAAACAATGCAGGTGTAGAAGCACGGTGGCTAGGAAAAACTCCCTAGAAAGGCCAAAACCTAGGAAGAAACCTAGAGAGGAACCAGGCTATGAGGGGTGGCCAGTCCTCTTCTGGCTGTGCTGGGTGGAGATTATAACAGAACTATGTCAAGATGTTCAAAATGTTCATAAGTGACAAGCATGGTCAAATAATAATCATGAATAATTTTCAGTTGGCTTTTCATAGCCGATCATCAAGAGTTGAAAATAGCAGGTCCGGGACAGGTGGCGGTTCCATAACCGCAGGCAGAACAGCTGAAACTGGAATAGCAGCAAGGCCAGGTGGACTGGGGACAGCAAGGAGCCATCACGCCCGGCAGCCCCGACGCACGGTCCCAGGGCTCAGGTCCTCCGAGAGAGAGAAAGAGAGAGAGAAGGAGAGAATTAGAGAGAGCCAAGATTTTCAAAATGTTCATAAATGACAAGCATGGTCAAATAATAATCAGGAATAAATGTCAGTTGGCTTTTCATAGCCGATCATTAAGAAGGACTAACGGTCTGTAGTAGGACAGAGAGATACAAGGACTAACGGTCTGTAGTAGGACAGAGAGATACAAGGACTAACGGTCTGTAGTAGGTCAGAGATATACAGGGACTAACGGTCTGTAGTAGGTCAGAGAGATACAGGGACTAACGGTCTGTAGTAGGTCAGAGATATACAGGGACTAACGGTCTGTAGTAGGACAGAGAGATACAGGGACTAACGGTCTGTAGTAGGACAGAGAGATACAGGGACTAACGGTCTGTTGTAGGACAGAGAGATACAGGGACTAACGGTCTGTAGTAGGACAGAGATATACAGGGACTAACGGTCTGTAGTAGGACAGAGATATACAGGGACTAATGGTCTGTAGTAGGACAGAGAGATACAGGGACTAACGGTCTGTAGTAGGACAGAGAGATACAGGGACTAACGGTCTGTAGTAGGACAGAGATATACAGGGACTAACGGTCTGTAGTAGGACAGAGAGATACAGGGACTAACGGTCTGTAGTAGGTCAGAGAGATACAGGGACTAACGGTCTGTAGTAGGACAGAGAGATACAGGGACTAACGGTCTGTAGTAGGACAGAGATATACAGGGACTAACGGTCTGTAGTAGGACAGAGAGATACAGGGACTAACGGTCTGTAGTAGGACAGAGAGATACAGGGACTAACGGTCTGTAGTAGGTCAGAGAGATACAGGGACTAACGGTCTGTAGTAGGACAGAGAGATACAGGGACTAACGGTCTGTAGTAGGTCAGAGAGATACAGGGACTAACGGTCTGTAGTAGGACAGAGAGATACAGGGACTAACGGTCTGTAGTAGGTCTGAGAGATACAGGGACTAACGGTCTGTAGTAGGTCAGAGATATACAGGGACTAACGGTCTGTAGTAGGTCAGAGAGATACAGGGACTAACGGTCTGTAGTAGGACAGAGAGATACAGGGACTAACGGTCTGTAGTAGGACAGAGAGATACAGGGACTAACGGTCTGTAGTAGGACAGAGAGATACAGGGACTAACGGTCTGTAGTAGGTCAGAGAGATACAGGGACTAACGGTCTGTAGTAGGACAGAGAGATACAGGGACTAACGGTCTGTAGTAGGACAGAGATATACAGGGACTAACGGTCTGTAGTAGGTCAGAGATATACAGGGACTAACGGTCTGTAGTAGGACAGAGAGATACAGGGACTAACGGTCTGTAGTAGGTCAGAGAGATACAGGGACTAACGGTCTGTAGTAGGACAGAGAGATACAGGGACTAACGGTCTGTAGTAGGACAGAGAAATACAGGGACTAACGGTCTGTAGTAGGACAGAGAGGGATGGTCAGGATTTTAACATTTGCCTTGTCACTTTCCTCATTCAAAATCATTTATCTCTTCACTCATAATATCCCTCATGTCTCTTCCTCCCTCTCAACGGTAGAATGACATCCCTCATGTCTCTTCTTCCTCCCTCTCAACGGTAGAATGACATTTACATCTTAACACGTCTCTGTTGATGTCATCTGTGCCCTCTGAAGCGACGTTAGTCATATGACCCTTCGTTCAGTTTGTCCTCTTTCTCTAACCGTACCCGTTGCAGGGTTTTGGGGATCCCTCGGGAGAGTACTGGGCAGGAAATGACCTCATCCATCTGCTGACCAGCTCCCAGGAGTACAGTCTCCAGGTGCAGCTGAAGGATGACGAGGGGAACGAGGCCTACTCCCACTACGATCACTTCTATATAGACGCAGAGGACAAAAACTACAGGTACCAGCATGCAATGCACCATCTCACAGCAAGGAAGGCCGAGAGTCAAATTTGTCACATGCTTCAAAAACTGTGTGGACTAACAGTGAAACGCTTACCTCCCAAAAATGCAGAGAGAAAGAAAGATAAATAAAAGGAAAATAATAACACAAGGAATAAATACATTTTAGAGTAACACAATAAGTAACGATAACTTGGCTATATACAAGGGGTACCAGTACAGAGTCAATGATAACTTGGCTATATACAAGGGGTACCAGTACCGAGTCAATGATAACTTGGCTATATACAAGGGGTACCAGTACAGAGTCAATGATAACTTGGCTATATACAAGGGGTACCAGTACCGAGTCAATGATAACTTGGCTATATACAAGGGGTACCAATACCCAAGTCAATGATAACTAGGCTATATACAAGGGGTACCAGTACCGAGTCAATGATAACTAGGCTATATACAAGGGGTACCAGTACCGAGTCAATGATAACTTGGCTATATACAAGGGGTACCAGTACCGAGTCAATGATAACTAGGCTATATACAAGGGGTACCAATACCCAAGTCAATGATAACTAGGCTATATACAAGGGGTACCAATACCCAAGTCAATGATAACTTGGCTATATACAAGGGGTACCAGTACCGAGTCAATGATAACTAGGCTATATACAAGGGGTACCAGTACCGAGTCAATGATAACTAGGCTATATACAAGGGGTACCAGTACCGAGTCAATGATAACTGGGCTATATACAAGGGGTACCAGTACAGAGTCAATGATAACTAGGCTATATACAAGGGGTACCAGTACCGAGTCAATGATAACTGGGCTATATACAAGGGGTACCAGTACAGAGTCAATGATAACTAGGTTATATACAAGGGGTACCAGTACAGAGTCAATGATAACTAGGCTATATACAAGGGGTACCAGTACCGAGTCAATGATAACTAGGTTATATACAAGGGGTACCAGTACCGAGTCGATAAGCAGGGGTATGAGGTAATTGAGGTAGATACTCTATGTATATATACAGTAACTAGGCAACAGGATAGATAGTAAACAGTAGCAGCAGCGTACGTGATGAGTTAAAACAGTCAATGCAGGTAGTCCAGGTAGGTATTTGGTTAACTAACTATTTATCAGTCTTGTTTAGCAGTCTCATGTCTTGGGGGGGTAGAAGCTGGTCAGGGTCCTGTTGGTTCCAGACTTGGTGAATCGGTACCGCTTGCTGTGCGGTAGCAGAGAGAACAATCTATGACTTGGGTGGCTGGAGTCTTCGACAATTGTTTGGGGCCTTCCTCTGACACTGCCTGGTATAGAGGTCCTGGATGGCAGGGAGCTCGGCCCCAGTGATGTACTGGGCCATACTCACTTCCCTCTGTAGCGCCTTGCGGTCGGATTGCGGGTTTAAAGGGAACGAAGTCCATATCTCACATTTACACTAAGTGAGATTTTATCCTTGATCAGTCTTACTATTGTGTTAAAACTCTCCTGTCGTGTTAAGCTCTTAGAGCTATGTCTCAATCAGATCCCAATCAGAAACTAAGTGGAAGGAACCCTGATTCTAGGGAGAGTTTGGTAAATAGTTGTTTTTCTGAAAGGCATATATGACCGGAGGTAATTGAATAAACCTGTTACTCTGTCAGTATTCCTCAAGTCTGTGGTGTAAACCCCTTCACTCAAACCCTGGCAAATCATCCAGCGTGATCCACACGTTTAACTGAGTTTTCCCCTTCCCTTTCTTATCGCCGGGTTGAAAGTAACAGGATGAAAGAGTAGATAATGTGATCTGTCTAGAAGAACCTCATCAGTGATGAGCTCAGCGGAAGGCTAGCCGACACTTTGCTGCCTCCATCTCCCTTTCCATCGCCACGGCTACTGCTGCCCCTGGGACAGCAACCCTTCAGAGGAGGAAAACAGGAACAAATTGTGCATCCCAAATGGCACCCTATTCCCTATATAGTGCACTACTTTAGACTGGGTCCAGGCAAAATTAGTACACTATGTAGGGAATAGGGTATCATTTGGTACGGTCACAACCATTCAGCAGCAGCAGCATGTGGCCTTCCAGAAACCTGCCAAGTCAAACAAAACTCCAATCAGTCCTCTCCTAGTGGTCTCTCTCTCTCCACTACTAAAGGCCTATGGTGTTCTCTCTCCACTACTAAAAGCCTATGGTGGTCTCTCTCTCCACTACTAAAGGCCTATGGTGTTCTCTCTCCACTACTAAAAGCCTATGGTGGTCTCTCTCTCCACTACTAAAGGCCTATGGTGTTCTCTCTCCACTACTAAAGGCCTATGGTGGTCTCTCTCCACTACTAAAGGCCTATGGTGGTCTCTCTCTCCACTACTAAAGGCCTATGGTGGTCTCTCTCTCCACTACTAAAGGCCTATGGTGGTCTCTCTCTCCACTACTAAAAGCCTATGGTGGTCTCTCTCTCCACTACTAAAGTCCTATGGTGGTCTCTCTCTCCACTACTAAAGGCCTATGGTGGTCTCTCTCTCCACTACTAAAGGCCTATGGTGGTCTCTCTCTCCACTACTAAAGGCCTATGGTGGTCTCTCTCCACTACTAAAGCCCTACGGTGGTCTCTCTCTCTCCACTACTAAAGGCCTACGGTGGTCTCTCTCTCTCCACTACTAAAGGCCTATGGTGGTCTCTCTCCACTACTAAAGCCCTTTGGCGGTCTCTCTCTCTCCACTACTAAAGCCCTTTGGCGGTCTCTCCCTCTCCACTACTAAAGCCCTCTGGCGGTCTCTCTCTCTCTCCACATCTGAAGCACTAGCTGATATCGCTAATGGATTTAGTCAACTCAGTGCCTCAACATAGAGGATTGTGATTTAGGCTAAGGTACTGATCCATTTAGGATTGAGGCTAACACAGAGTAGATGAAAAGGAATTTGATGGAATGTTTGAAAAAGGCTGGAGGTATTTCACACAGTGATATTCTTTGTGATGAGTAACCACGTTACCTATACATTTAGATCCAGGATCATCCTTAAATAACCTATAATCCTACTAAGCTACCTATACATTTAGATCCAGGATTATCCTTAAATAACCTAAAATCCTCAGTGTCTTGGCGCTATATTCATCCTACTCTGTGTGTGGTAAGCCCCCTGAATGGTGCTAGTGTTGGTGAGCTGTCAGACGTGTTTCCAACTCCTGCTGAGCAGCACTCCGTCTCACCTCGTTGAGTATGTGCTAGGTTCATTATCATGCTGAGAACACTGGCTCTCCACTGGTTTCACTCTCCAGAGTTGGGTTCATTTAGGGACCTCCCCAGCCAGAGGCCTGTGGTGCTAGGCTTTTACCCAGCCAATGCAGCCACTACTCGGCCAAGGCATCCCATTCTCAAGCTTTCCCTGGCTAATTCAACCTCTTCTCAAGCTTTCTCTGGCCAATAAAACCTCTTCTCAAGATTTCTCTGGCCAATAAAGCCTATTCTCTAGCGTTCTCTGGCCAATAAAACCTATTCTCAAGCTTTCTCTGGCCAATAAAACCTCTTCTCAAGCTTTCTCTGGCCAATAAAACCTCTTCTCAAGCTTTCTCTGGCCAATAAAACCTCTTCTCTAGCTTTCTCTGGCCAATAAAACCTCTTCTCAAGGTTTTTCTGGTCAATAAAACCTCTTCTCTAGCCTTCTCCATACAAGGCAACCCCTTATCCATATGTAACCCCTGCTCTGGACCAGTCCGGTCACCCAACCCTTCCCCCAGTGTTCCCAGGCCAAAGCAGCATCTTCTCCAGCCCCCTCTCAGGTCTGTCCCTGTAGCTAAGGCAGTCAGACCAATAGCCAGCCCCCTCTCCCATCTGTCCCTGTAGCTAAGGCAGTCTCAGACCCATAGCCAGCCCCCTCTCCCATCTGTCCCTGTAGCTAAGGCAGGCAGACCAATAGCCAGCCCCCTCTCCCATCTGTCCCTGTAGCTAAGGCAGTCAGACCCATAGTCAGCCCCCTCTCCCATCTGTCCCTGTAACTAAGGCAGTCTCATATCCATAGCCAGCCCCCTCTCCCATCTGTCCCTGTAGCTAAGGCAGTCAGACCCATAGCCAGCCCCCTCTCCCATCTGTCCCTGTAACTAAGGCAGTCTCATATCCATAGCCAGCCCCCTCTCCCATCTGTCCCTGTAGCTAAAGAGGTCAGACCCATAGCCAGTCCCCTCTCCCATCTGTCCCTGTTGCTAAGGCAGTCAGAACAATAGCCAGCCCCCTCTCCCATCTGTCCCTGTAGCTAAGGCAGTCTCATATCCATAGCCAGCCACCTCTCCCATCTGTCCCTGTAGCTAAGGCAGTCAGACCAATAGCCAGCCCCCTCTCCCATCTGTCCCTGTAGCTAAGGCAGTCAGACCAATAGCCAGCCCCCTCTCCCATCTGTCCCTGTAACTAAGGCAGTCTCATATCCATGGAAATCTGAGGTTTGTAGTTTTTCAACTCATCGCCTATCGAATATACAGTGGGATATTGGTCATATTGCACTTCCTATGGCTTCCACTAGATGTCAACAGTCTTTAGAACCTTGTCTGATGCTTCTACTGTGAAGGAGGGGTGAAAGAGGGCTCTTTGAGTCAGGGGTCTGGCAGAGTGCCATGAGCTGACCATGCGAGTTCACGTGAGAGTTAGCTTGCGTTCCATTGCATTTCTGAAGACAAAGGAATTCTCCGGTTGAAACATTATTGAACATTTATGATAAAAACATCCTAAAGATTGATTCTATACATCGTTTGACATGTTTCTACGGACTGTAACGGAACTTTTGGACTCTTCGTCTGCTCGCACCTCATGAATTTGGCTTACTGGGCTAAACGCGCAAACAAAAAGGAGGTATTTGGACATAAATGATGGACTTTATCGAACAAATCAAACATTTATTTCGTCTGGCCTGTTTGCCTGTTTGATGGTTCGTCAGAGGGTGTAGCAGGATTTATTATAATTGTTCAGATTAGTGTCCTGCTCCTTGAAAGCAGCAGCTCTACCCTTTAAATCAGTGCGGATGCTGCCTATAATCCATGGCTTCTGGTTGGGATATGTACGTACGATCACTGTGGGGACGACGTCGTCGATGCACTTATTATTGAGGCTGATGACTGAGGTGGTAAACTCCTCAATGCCATCGGATGAATCCCGGAACATATTCCAGTCTGTGCTAGCGAAACAGTCCTGTAGCTTAGCATCCGTTTCATCGTACCACTTCCGTATTGAGCGGGTCACTGGTACTTCCTGTTTGAGATTTTGCTTGTAACGCAGGAATAAGAAGGATAAAGCCATGGTCAGATTTGCCAAATGGAGGGTGAGGGAGAGCTTTGTACGCGTCTCTGTGTGTGGAGTGAAGGAGGTCTAAAAACAGCTTTGATCTCCAGCCCATCAGACTGTTAAACAGTCTCCACTAGCCGGGCCTCCGCCAAGTACCCTGACCTGAACCTTAACCCCGGTTCTAGCCGGCCACCACCCGGTACTCTACCCTGCACCTTAACCCCGGTTCTAGCCGGCCACCACCCGGTACTCTACCCTGCACCTTAACCACTGTTCTAGCCTGCCACCACCCGGTACTCTACCCTGCACCTTAACCCCTGTTCTAGCCGGCCACCACCCGGTACTCTACCCTGCACCTTAACCACTGTTCTAGCCGGCCACCACCCGGTACTCTACCCTGCACCTTAACCACTGTTCTAGCCGGCCACCACCCGGTACTCTACCCTGCACCTTAACCACTGTTCTAGCCGGCCACCACCCGGTACTCTACCCTGCACCTTAAAGACCTTAAAGACTGCTGCCCCTATGTACATAGAGTCATGAAACACTGGTCACTTTAAAACTGTTTACATACTGTTTTACCCACTTCATATGTATAGACTGTACTCTAGTCATGGCTCATCCTCCTTGGTATTACGAAGCTGTTGGAGCTAGAAACACAAGCATTTAGCTGCACCTACAAAACATCTGCCAATACGTGTACGCGACCAATACACTTTGATTTGATTTGAACCGACTTAATCTGGGTCTGGAAAACAGGACCTACGTGTTGACAGTTCTGGTCCGTTCCCTCTCCCAGTCTCCATGCCCAGGGATTCAGTGGTACTGCTGGCCGCACCAGTAGTCTGACCCAGCCTGGGACCCAGTTCAGCACCAAGGACCGAGACAACGACCGCTGCTCCTGCAAGTGTGCCCAGATGTCATCTGGAGGTATTCAGATCCCTGCTTCATCTTTCCCTACTTCCTATCTATCTTTCCTCTCACTTCCTGTTTCATCTTTCTCTCTTTCACTACTTTCTATCTATCTTTCCTCTCACTTCCTGTTTCATCTTTCCCTGCTTTTTATCTATCTTTCCTCTCACTTCCTGTTTCATCTTTCTCTCTTTCACTACTTTCTATCTATCTTTCCTCTCACTTCCTGTTTCATCTTTCTCTCTTTCACTACTTTCTATCTATCTTTCCTCTCACTTCCTGTTTTATCTTTCTCTCTTTCACTACTTTCTATCTATCTTTCCTCTCACTTCCTGTTTTATCTTTCTCTCTTTCCCTACTTTCTATCTATCTTTCCTCTCACTTCCTGTTTCATCTTTCTCTCTTTCACTACTTTCTATCTATCTTTCCTCTCACTTCCTGTTTCATCCTCATGTAAAGTTGTAGATGAACCTACATGAAATCACTTTTTATGACCTTTGACCTTTGACCACACTACCTACTTTTTCCTCTTTGTTCCATTCTCTCTCCACTAGGCTCTTCCTGACCTCTAACCCCTGACCTCTCCACTAGGTCGGTGGATTGAGGCATGTGGTCCCTCCGTCCTCTCTCTTCCTGACTTCTGACCCCTGACCTCTCCACTAGGTTGGTGGTTTGAGGCGTGTGGTCCCTCTGTCCTCTCTCTTCCTGACCTCTAACCCCTGACCTCTCCACTAGGTTGGTGGTTTGAGGCGTGTGGTCCCTCTGCTCTCTCTCTCTCTTCCTGACCCCTGACCTCTCCCCTCTCCACTAGGTTGGTGGCTTGAGGCGTGTGGTCCCTCTGCTCTCTCTCTCTCTTCCTGAACCCTGACCTCTCCCCTCTCCTCTAGGTTGGTGGCTTGAGGCGTGTGGTCCCTCTGCTCTCTCTCTCTCTTCCTGACCCCTGACCTCTCCCCTCTCCACTAGGTTGGTGGTTTGAGGCGTGTGGTCCCTCTGCTCTCTCTCTCTCTTCCTGACCCCTGACCTCTCCCCTCTCCACTAGGTTGGTGGTTTGAGGCGTGTGGTCCCTCCAACCTGAACGGTATCTACTACGCTGGCGTCTCCAACGTGGTCCGTTACAACGGCATCAAGTGGTACTACTGGAAGGGCGCCGGCCTCATGGCTACCATGACGACCATGATGGTTCGACCCGCAGGCTTCTGAGGCATAACAGCTGCTACCATGACGACCATGATGGTTCGACCCGCAGGCTTCTGAGGGATAACAGCTGCTATAACTGATGATTTCAGCGGGAAGCGACTGATGACATCACCCTGACTGACTAAATTACTGACTGATGAGAAAATGATGAAGTTTGACTGACATTTGAGTGGAGATTTTAGAAATGTTTGATTGATGAACATTTTCAAAGTTTTTTTTTTCTCCAAAAATGTTTTCTGTTGGCCTCCCAAGTGGTGCCGTGGTCTAGCTGTTCCACTAGAGATTCTGGGTTCGAGTCCAGTCTCTGTGGCAGCCGGCCGCGACCGGGAGACCCATGGGGCGGCGCGCAATTGGCCCAGCGTCGTCCGGGTTAGTGAGGGTTTGGGATATCCTTGTTCCATCGCGCTCTAGCGACTCCTGTGGCGGGCCGAGCGCAGTGCACGCTGACACGGTCACCAGGTGTACGGTGTTTCCTCAGACACATTGGTGCGGCTGGCTTCCGGGTTGAGTGGGCATTGTGTCAAGAAGCAGTGCGGCTGGGTTGGGTTGTGTTCCAGAGGACGCACGGCTCTCGACCTTCGCCTCTCCCGAGTCCGTACGGGAGTTGCAGCGATGAGACAAGACTGTAACTACCAATTGGAGAGAAAAAGGGGTATTAAAAGATAAAAAAATATAAAAACATGTATTCTGTTTTAGATATTTTTCCCACTAAAATGGCACATAGGCTTACAACATAAACATGTGTTTTTCTAATGTAATTGTACGTACTGTGACTTCAGAAAGTATTTCCTTGACTTATTCCACATTTTGTTGTGTTACAGCCTGACTTCTGAATGGATTAAATATATTTTTTCTCACCCATCTATGTACACACCATAATGACAAAGTGAAAATATGTTTTTAGAAATTGTAGCAAATTTTTGAAAATGAAATACAGAAATATCTCGTTTTGCGTAAGTATTCACACCCCTAAGTCAATACTTTGTAGAAGCACCTTTGGCATCGATTACAGCTGTGAGTCTTTCTGGGTAAGTCTTTAAGAGCTTTCCGCACCCATTATTCCTTTCAAAATTCTTCCAGCTCTGTCAAATTGGCTGTTGACCATTGGTAGACAGTCATTTTCACATCTTGCCATAGATTTTCAAGTAGATTTAAGTCAAAACTGTAACTTGGCCACTCAGGAACATTCAATGTCGTCTTGGTAAGCAACTCCAGTGTAGATTTGTCCTTGTGTTTTAGGTTATTGTCCTGCCGAAATATGAATTTGTCTCCCAGTGTCTGGTGGATAGCAGATTGAACCAGGTTTTCATCTAGGATTTTACCTGTGCTTAGCTCCATTCCATTTCTTTTTGTCCTAGAAAACTCCCCAGTTCTTAACGATTACAAGCATACCCATAACATGATGCAGCCACCACTATGCTTGAGAATATGGAGAGTTGTACTCAGTAATGTTGTATTGGATTTGCCCCAAACATAACACTTTGTACTCAGGACTTTGCCACAATTTTTGCAATTTTACTTTAGTGCCTTATTGCAAACAAGATACATATTTTGGAATATTTTTAATTATTTTCAATACTAACCTGTCATTTAGATGAGGTAGTCATTAAAAAATCATGTTACACTATTATAACACTATTATTGCACAGTGAGTCCATGCAACTTATTATGTGACTTGTTAAGCACATTCTTACTCCTGAACTTATGTAGGTTTGTCATAACAAATGGTTTGAATACTTACAGTATTGACATTTCATGTATATTTAATTTGTAAAAATGTTTGAAAAACATAATTCCACTTTGACATTATGCAGTATTCTGTATGACACAAAATCTCAATTTAATACATTTAAAATTCAGGCTGTAAACACAAGAAAATATGAAAAAAATATGGAAAAGGTCAAGGGGTGTGAACACTTTCTGTATGCTCTGTACGTTAAGGATGCATCATGGTCTATTGAAGCGAGAGAACAGGATGCATCATGGTCTATTGAAGCGAGAGAACAGGATGCATCATGGTCTATTGAAGCGAGAGAACAGGATGCATCATGGTCTATTGAAGCGAGAGCAAGGCAGCAACAGGATGCATCATGGTCTATTGAAGCGAGAGAACAGGATGCATCATGGTCTATTGAAGCGAGAGAACAGGATGCATCATGGTCTATTGAAGCGAGAGAACAGGATGCATCATGGTCTATTGAAAGCGAGAGAACAGGATGCATCATGGTCTATTGAAGCGAGAGAACAGGATGCATCATGGTCTATTGAAGCGAGAGAACAGGATGCATCATGGTCTATTGAAGCGAGAGAACAGGATGCATCATGGTCTATTGAAGCGAGAGAACAGGATGCATCATGGTCTATTGAAGCGAGAGAACAGGATGCATCATGGTCTATTGAAGCGAGAGAACAGGATGCATCAGGGTCTATTGAAGCGAGAGAACATTAACACAAACTCGTTCTGTCTGTTTCCTGCTCTGCCACTCAGCGATGATTGTAAAACCCTTTTTTTTTAAGGAGATAATTATCCTCATAAAAGTGCATGATTTTACAAGCTTATTTACTTTCCCAACTGTATATAATAAAAATCATTATTTTAAAAATAAAAAAATGGTTTTTGGCTGCATCTACGCCAAATACGTTTGTGTTTACTTTGTCACCGTTTCCAGTGTGTTACATAGAGCACCAGGAGATCTGCTCAGAGGTCAGCACAGCCCCCTTCTCTAAGGGACCTACAGAGGTCAGAACAGACCCCTTCTCTAAGGGACCTACAGAGGTCAGCACAGACCCCTTCTCTAAGGGACCTACAGAGGTCAGAACAGACCCCTTCTCTAAGGGACCTACAGAGGTCAGAACAGACCCCTTCTCTAAGGGACCTACAGAGGTCAGAACAGACCCCTTCTCTAAGGGACCTACAGAGGTCAGAACAGACCCCTTCTCTAAGGGTACTACAGAGGTCAGAACAGACCCCTTCTCTAAGGGACCTACAGAGGTCAGAACAGACCCCTTCTCTAAGGGTACTACAGAGGTCAGAACAGACCCCTTCTCTAAGGGTACTACAGAGGTCAGAACAGACCCCTTCTCTAAGGGACCTACAGAGGTCAGAACAGACCCCTTCTCTAAGGGACCTACAGAGGTCAGAACAGACCCCTTCTCTAAGGGACCTACAGAGGTCAGAACAGACCCCTTCTCTAAGGGTACTACAGAGGTCAGAACAGACCCCTTCTCTAAGGGACCTACAGAGGTCAGAACAGACCCCTTCTCTAAGGGTACTACAGAGGTCAGAACAGACCCCTTCTCTAAGGGTACTACAGAGGTTAGAACAGACCCCTTCTCTAAGGGACCTACAGAGGTCAGAACAGACCCCTTCTCTAAGGGTACTACAGAAGTCAGAACAGACCCCTTCTCTAAGGGACCTACAGAGGTCAGAACAGACCCCTTCTCTAAGGGTACTACAGAGGTTAGAACAGACCCCTTCTCTAAGGGTACTACAGAGGTTAGAACAGACCCCTTCTCTAAGGGTACTACAGAGGTCAGAACAGACCCCTTCTCTAAAAGACAAACACTAAGCCGGACAATGCTGGAGAAATTGTGCGTCGCCTTATGGCACTCCAAATCACGGCCGGTTGTGATACAGCCTGGAATCGAACCAGGGTCTGTAGTGACAGAACAGACCCCTTCTCAGACCCCTCGGGGAGCCCCTCGGGAGCCTGTTTTGACCTACAAAAGAGGTCAAAATGGAGCCTTTCTCTCAGGGTACTTAAGAGTTCCTCTAGTCCCTCCTGTCTTCTCTTCTCTCCTCTTCATTGTATTTATTTAGCAGACACTCTTATCCAGAGCGACTTACAGGAAGTAATGAGTGAATACATCTTCGTATTGGTCCCCCATGGGAATCGAGCCCACAACCCTGGCATTGCAAGAGCTATACTCTACCAACTGAGCTACACAGTACCTCTCTCCTCTCCTCCCCTCCCCTTCTCTCTCCTCTCCTCCCCTCCCCTTCTCTCTCCTCCTCTCTCCTCTACTCCCCTCTCCTTCTCTATCCTCTCCTCCTCTCTCCTCTACTCCCTCCTCTCTTCTCCTCTCTCCTTCTCTCTCCTCCTCTCTCCCCTTCTCTCTCCTCCCCTCCCCTTCTCTCTCCTCTCCTCCTCTCTCCTCTACTCCCCTCCTCTATCCTCTCCTCCTCTCTCCTCTACTCCCTCCTCTCTTCTCCTCTCTCCTTCTCTCTCCTCTACTCTCCCCCCTCTCCTCTCCTCTCCCTCTCCTCTCCTCTCCTCTCCTCTCCTCTCCTCTCCTCTCCTCTCCTCTCCTCTCTCTTTCTCTCTCCTCTACTCTCCCCTCTCCTCTCCTCTCCTCTCCTCTCCTCTCCTCTCCTCTCCTCTCCTCTCCTCTCTCTTTCTCTCTCCTCTACTCTCCCCCTCTCGCCTCCTCTATCCCCCTCTCTCCTCCTCTCTCCTCTACTCCCTCCTCTCTTCTCCTCTCTCCTCTCTCCTCTACTCCCTCCTCTCTCCTCCTCTCTCCCCATCTCTCTCCTCTCCTCTCCTCTCCTCTCCTCTCCTCTCCTCTCTCTTTCTCTCTCTTCTACTCTCCCCCTCTCGCCTCCTCTATCCCCCTCTCTCCTCCTCTCTCCTCCTCTCTCCTCTACTCCCTCCTCTCTTCTCCTCTCTCCTCTCTCCTCTACTCCCTCCTCTCTCCTCCTCTCTCCCCATCTCTCCTCCTCTCTCCTCTACTCTCCTCCTCTCTCTACTCTCCTCCTCTCTCCTCTACACACGCCCTATCCACCTCTCTCTTCCTCTCTCATCTACTCTCCTCCTCTCTCCTCGACTACCCTACCCTATTCTCTTCTCTACACACACACCCAACCTCACCCACCCACTCACCCAGGGGTATGGATATCTACGTGGCTGTAGTGTAATAAATCAATAACATGGCATCTTCATATTCTATAGTGAGTCATGATGTGTCAATAACATGGCATCTTCATATTCTATAGTGAGTCATGATGTGTCAATAACATGGCATCTTCATATTCTAGAGTGAGTCATGATGTGTCAATAACATGGCATCTTCATATTCTATAGTGAGTCATGATGTGTCAATAACATGGTATCTTCATATTCTATAGTGAGTCATGATGTGTCAATAACATGGCATCTTCATATTCTATAGTGAGTCATGATGTGTCAATAACATGGCATCTTCATATTCTATAGTGAGTCATGATGTGTCAATAACATGGTATCTTCATATTCTATAGTGAGTCATGATGTGTCAATAACATGGTATCTTCATATTCTATAGTGAGTCATGATGTGTCAATAACATGGCATCTTCATATTCTATAGTGAGTCATGATGTGTCAATAACATGGCATCTTCATATTCTAGAGTGAGTCATGATGTGTCAATAACATGGCATCTTCATATTCTATAGTGAGTCATGATGTGTCAATAACATGGTATCTTCATATTCTATAGTGAGTCATGATGTGTCAATAACATGGCATCTTCATATTCTATAGTGAGTCATGATGTGTCAATAACATGGCATCTTCATATTCTAGAGTGAGTCATGATGTGTCAATAACATGGCATCTTCATATTCTATAGTGAGTCATGATGTGTCAATAACATGGCATCTTCATATTCTATAGTGAGTCATGATGTGTCAATAACATGGCATCTTCATATTCTATAGTGAGTCATGATGTGTCAATAACATGGCATCTTCATATTCTATAGTGAGTCATGATGTGTCAATAACATGGCATCTTCATATTCTATAGTGAGTCATGATGTGTCAATAACATGGCATCTTCATATTCTAGAGTGAGTCATGATGTGTCAATAACATGGCATCTTCATATTCTAGAGTGAGTCATGATGTGTCAATAACATGGTATCTTCATATTCTATAGTGAGTCATGATGTGTCAATAACATGGCATCTTCATATTCTATAGTGAGTCATGATGTGTCAATAACATGGCATCTTCATATTCTATAGTGAGTCATGATGTGTCAATAACATGGTATCTTCATATTCTATAGTGAGTCATGATGTGTCAATAACATGGCATCTTCATATTCTAGAGTGAGTCATGATGTGTCAATAACATGGCATCTTCATATTCTAGAGTGAGTCATGATGTGTCAATAACATGGCATCTTAGCAGATGCTTTAATCCAAGACAATTTACAGTCAGCCGTGCGTTTCAGGGAAACGACACAAAGCTGATTTGAGCAGCGTAGTCTATCTTATTACTTGGTCTCATCACTGAACGATTCCATTACAATGATAACTCGCCCACAAAATACTTTATATGGTATGTCATATTCAATCCCCATCATAAACAAATTACTTTACAGTTGTTGTTGTTGTGTTTAGAGAGGCTTCTGGAGCCAGACTGCCGATCTGTCCTAAATGGTTCCCTATTCCCTACTCAGGGTTCCATAGGGCTGTGGTCAAATGTAGTGCACTACAGAGGGAAGATATATATATGGTTCCTACTGCCAGCTGTGATTTAGCACACTATTAGCAAGTGTGTAGGAGGGATGTCCAGGACAATAAAACATTTAGTGAGAGATAGCATCGCGGTTACTGTTTACACCACACTCACACGCATGCACACACAAACCGACACACATACGCACGCACACACACAAGCATGTACACACACACACACACACAAGCATGTACACACACACACACACACACACACACACACACACACACACACACACACACACACACACACACACACACACACACACACACACTAATATGCGCAGTGCCCTGAGCTAAGCAGGCTTATTGCAGCCTCCATGGACTCGATGAGTGATGGATGGCAGCACAGTGTGTGTGTATGAGTGTCTGTTTGTGTGTGCCCGGGTATCCACAAAGTAGGTTTTTATGAAGACGCCTGTTGGATGACTAAGTCTGCTTCAGCACGGTGGTTATTATCTGTTGGACTGATGGGACGTGTATAACGAGCTGCTCAGAGCAGAACATAACGAGGGCTAGACAAAGGCAGGTTCTGCTTCACTAGAAACTTAAACCTCAACCGGGATTAATCTTCACCGATGAGATAGAGGAAGACGAGGAGAAATAGGAGGGAGAGAGGGAGATACTGTAGGGATGGAGGGAGGGAGGGAGATACTGTAGGGATGGAGGGAGGGAGGGAGATACTGTAGGGATGGAGGGAGGGAGGGGGATACTGTAGGGATGGAGGGAGGGAGATATACTGTAGGGATGGAGGGAGGGAGGGAGATACTGTAGGGATGGAGGGAGGGAGGGCGATACTATAGGTATGGAGGGAGGGAGATACTGTAGGGATGGAGGGAGGGAGGGAGATACTGTAGGGATGGAGGGAGGGAGGGAGATACTGTAGGGATGGAGGGAGGGAGGGAGATACTGTAGGGATGGAGGGAGGGAGATACTGTAGGGATGGAGGGAGAGAGATACTGTAGGGATGGAGGGAGGGAGGGGGATACTGTAGTGATGGAGGGAGGGAGATACTGTAGAGATGGAGGGAGGGAGGGAGACACTGTAGGGATGGAGGGAGGGAGGGATATACTGTAGGGATGGAGGGAGGGAGGGAGATACTGTAGGGATGGAGGGAGGGAGATACTGTAGGGATGGAGGGAGTGAGGGAGATACTGTAGGGATGGAGGGAGAGAGGGAGATACTGTAGGGATGGAGGGAGAGAGATACTGTAGGGATGGAGGGAGGGAGGGGGATACTGTAGTGATGGAGGGAGGGAGATACTGTAGAGATGGAGGGAGGGAGGGAGATACTGTAGGTATGGAGGGAGGGAGGGAGATACTGTAGGGATGGAGGGAGGGAGGGAGATACTGTAGGGATGGAGGGAGGGAGGGAGATACTGTAGGGATGGAGGGAGGGAGATACTGTAGGGATGGAGGGAGTGAGGGAGATACTGTAGGGATGGAGGGAGGGAGATACTGTAGGGATGGAGGGAGGGAGGGATATACTGTAGGGATGGAGGGAGGGAGGGAGATACTGTAGGGATGGAGGGAGGGAGGAAGATACTGTAGGGAGGGAGGGAGGGAGATACTGTAGGGATGGAGGGAGGGAGGGAGATACTGTAGGGATGGAGGGAGGGAGGGAGATACTGTAGGGAGGGAGGGAGGGAGATACTGTAGGGATGGAGGGAGGGAGGGAGATACTGTAGGGATAGAGGGAGGGAGATACTGTAGGGATGGAGGGAGGGAGATACTGTAGGGATGGAGGGAGGGAGGGAGATACTGTAGGGATGGAGGGAGGGAGGAAGATACTGTAGGGATGGAGGGAGGGAGGGAGTTACTGTAGGGATGGAGGGAGGGAGGGATATACTGTAGGGATGGAGGGAGGGAGATACTGTAGAGATGGAGGGAGGGAGGGCGATACTGTAGGGATGGAGGGAGGGAGGGAGATACTGTAGGGATGGAGGGAGGGAGGAAGATACTGTAGGGAGGGAGGGAGGGAGATACTGTAGGGATGGAGGGAGGGAGATACTGTAGGGATATAGGGAGGGAGATACTGTAGGGAGGGAGGGAGGGAGATACTGTAGGGATGGAGGGAGGGAGGGCGATACTATAGGTATGGAGGGAGGGAGATACTGTAGGGATGGAGGGAGGGAGATACTGTAGGGATGGAGGGAGGGAGGGAGATACTGTAGGGATGGAGGGAGGGAGGGAGATACTGTAGGGATGGAGGGAGGGAGGGAGATACTGTAGGGATGGAGGGAGGGAGGGAGATACTGTAGGGATGGAGGGAGGGAGGGAGATACTGTAGGGATGGAGGGAGGGAGGGAGATACTGTAGGGATGGAGGGAGGGAGATACTGTAGGGATGGAGGGAGGGAGGGAGATACTGTAGGGATGGAGGGAGGGAGGGAGATACTGTAGGGATGGAGGGAGGGAGGGAGATACTGTAGGGGTGGAGGGAGGGAGGGAGATACTGTAGGGATGGAGGGAGGGAGGGAGATACTGTAGGGATGGAGGGAGGGAGGGAGATACTGTAGGGATGGAGGGAGGGAGGGAGATACTGTAGGGATGGAGGGAGGGAGGGAGATACTGTAGGGATGGAGGGAGGGAGGGAGATACTGTAGGGATGGAGGGAGGGAGATACTGTAGGGATGGATGGAGGGAGGGAGATACTGTAGGGATGGAGGGAGGGAGGGAGATACTGTAGGGATGGAGGGAGGGAGATACTGTAGGGATGGAGGGAGGGAGATACTGTAGGGATGGAGGGAGGGAGATACTGTAGGGATGGAGGGAGGGAGATACTGTAGGGATGGAGGGAGGGAGATACTGTAGGGATGGAGGGAGGGAGATACTGTAGGGATGGAGGGAGGGAGATACTGTAGGGATGGAGGGAGGGAGGGAGATACTGTAGGGATGGAGGGAGGGAGGGAGATACTGTAGGGATGGAGGGAGGGAGATACTGTAGGGATGGAGGGAGGGAGATACTGTAGGGATGGAGGGAGGGAGATACTGTAGGGATGGAGGGAGGGAGATACTGTAGGGATGGAGGGAGGGAGGGAGATACTGTAGGGATGGAGGGAGGGAGGGAGATACTGTAGGGATGGAGGGAGGGAGATACTGTAGGGATGAGTGAGAGAGGGATGGTGGGTGGGGCTGGGCAGGTAGATGAGGAAAAAAAAATATTTTGGAGGAAGAGAGTTGGGGCTAGTTCTCGTACGCCATTGTCTTAGTCGCTCTGGATAAGAGCGTCTGCTAAATGACTTAAATGTAAATGTAAATGTATAGTATCTCTGATCTATGTGGTAAGAGGCATAGTAACTCTGGTCTATGTTGTAACAGGTATAGTATCTCTGGTCTATGTTGTAAGAGGTATAGTATCTCTGGTCTATGTGGTAAGAGGTATGGTATCTCTGGTCTTTATGGTAAGAGGTATAGTATCTCTGGTCTATATGGTAATAGGTATAGTATCTCTGATCTATAAGGTAAGAGGTATAGTATCTCTGGTCTATATGGTAATAGGTATAGTATATCTGGTCTATATGGTAAGAGGTATAGTATCTCTGATCTATATGGTAAGAGGTATAGTATCTCTCACCTATATGGTAATAGATATAGTATCTCTGGTCTATATGGTAAGAGGTATAGTATCTCTGGTCTATATGGTAATAGGTATAGTATCTCTGATCTATAAGGTAAGAGGTATAGTATCTCTGGTCTATATGGTAAGAGGTATAGTATCTCTGGTCTATATGGTAAGAGGTATAGTATCTCTGGTCTATATGGTAATAGGTATAGTATCTCTGATCTATATGGTAAGAGGTATAGTATCTCTGATCTATAGGTAAGAGGTATATGTTCTCTGATCTATATGGTAAGAGGTATAGTACCTCTACTCCAGTGGCATTGATCTATAGGGTGTAAGAGGTGCAGTTGGGGCCAGGGAGGCTTTTGCAGGGAGGGTGAGGTGTTGTATAAAATCAATTAATCAATCATGATGTGTTAATCAATTGGTCTCTGCTAAATGGAACCTTATTCCCTACAGACCTATAACCCAAAAGGGATTCATCAAAATCAGTGTCCTTTATGGTGCTTATTGTTATGGACCCTTTGCCTCATATTCCCTGTATCATCTGTCTTGAGTGAGGTGCTGATGGTTTTATGAATTTAATGAGAGAAATAGATGATTCCTTACTTGGCCACATGGGGGCACTCTAACCACAGAAAGTGAATTTGTTTATTCTCCTTTCCAGTTGGTCATGCTTCCATGTATTTAGACCAGAAGGGTTGGCCTGCGCTCTTTTTCTTTCGCTCTCTCGTTCTCTCCATCTCTTCCTCCCTCTCTCCCCCTACTCCATCTCTCATCCTACTTCTCTCTCCCTTTCTTTCTCCCTACCTCTCTAGCTCTCTGTTTCCGCCTGTCCCTCTCTTTCTCTCTCTCTCGCTCTGTCTCCCCTATCTCTCGTTCTCTCTTTGTCTTTCTCTCTCTCTCTGTCTCTCTCTCTCTCTGTCTCTCTCTCTCTCTGTCTCCCCTGTCTCTCTCTCTCTCTCTCTTTGTCATTGTCTCTCTATGTCTCCCCCGGTCTGTCTCTCTCTCTTTGTCTTTGTCTCTCTATGTCTCCCCCTGTCTGTCTCTCTCTCTCTCTTGGTCTTTGTCTCTCTATGTCTCCCCCTGTCTCTCCCCCTGTCTCTCTCTCTCTCTCTCTCTCTCTCCCTCCAATGTTCTCTGGTTTTTCTTATTATGTCTCTCTACTACAGGTCGTGATTACGTAACCATGGCGACCATTAGCGTGAACACGGGGACTGTCGTGCTGATGGTTGATAGAGAGAGAGACTCAGGAAGAACACATTTAGTGCCCCTCATGAGGCAAAAGCACCTTAAATCAACTAGTGACTTGGCGTGTGCCTAGGAGCAGAGGCTGTGAGCGCCGTATGTGAGCGTGAGTGTGAGCTCTGTATGTGAGCTCTATGTGAGCGCCGTATGTGAGCTTTATGTGAGCGCCGTATGTGAGCGCCGTATGTGAGCTCTATGTGAACTCTATGTGAGCGCCATATGTGAGCTCTATGTGAGCTCTATGTGAGCGCCATATGTGAGCTCTATGTGAGCTCTATGTGAGCGCCGTATGTGAGCTCTATGTGAGCTCTATGTGAGCTCTATGTGAGCACTATGTGAGCTCTATGTGAGCGCCATATGTGAGCTCTATGTGAGCTCTATGTGACCGCCATATGTGAGCTCTATGTGAGCTCTATGTGAGCTCTATGTGAGCTCTATGTGAGCTCTATGTGAGCGCCATATGTGAGCGCCATGTGAGCTCTATGTGAGCACTATGTGAGCTCTATGTGAGCGCCATATGTGAGCTCTATGTGAGCTCTATGTGAGCTCTATGTGAGCGCCATATGTGAGCTCTATGTGAGCTCTATGTGAGCTCTATGTGAGCACTGTATGTGAGCTCTATGTGAGCTCTATGTGAGCTCTATGTGAGCACTGTATGTGAGCTCTATGTGAGCTCTATGTGAGCGCCGTATGTGAGCTCTATGTGAGCTCTATGTGAGCTCTATGTGAGCTCTATGTGAGCTCTATGTGAGCACCGTATGTGAGCGTATATAAAAACAGGAGTTTGGTAACTGTTGTGGGGCTGGAAATAGTGTTTCAGTGGTTGTTAGAGAAGAGTTGACTTGTTGGAAACAGTTTTTTCTGACCAGGAATTCTGAATATAAACATCTATGGGCACTAATTATTGGCTCTCCAGATGTTTCAATCTTACATTTGTGTACGATCACGTATCTAATGTACTTACGAAGACATTAGAAAAGATTAGAAAAATTAATATCACTTGGAGCTGATGTCTTATGTCCAACAGTGAAAAAATTATATATATATATATATATTTACTTTATTTATTTATTTATTTATTTTAGCTCAGAAATCAAATAAAACTACCCACTGGCCAAATTCCGCCCCCTGGCAGCCACCTGCGCTAAATGGTCAGCAGACCGTGATCCGCTCGCTGGTTTCCTTGCTGATAGAAATGTAGCCCCATAGGGATTCTCTGACAAGACTTTTTAAAGAAATTCCACTTAAAATGTCAAGTGTGACACTTGAATTACAGAGAAAGAAATACATATCAGAAATGCCTTCTGTCTGAATATCCGAGAAAGGTGTTGATGAAATTAGAAACGGCTATCTTTTATAGCAAATCATGAAGGAAAAGCTAACTAGCTAACTAGCTAACTAGCTAACTAGCTCCCTAGCTAACTAGCTAACTAGCTAACTAGCTCCCTAGCTAACTAGCTAACTAGCTAACTAGCTACCTAGCTAACTGTTGCAGGAGAAACAGAAAGAAGATGGACAGAATTAGGATGACAGATTATACAGTCTCACTCAAAGTGAAAATGCAGCATGTATTGATTGGATAATTACTTAATTACATAGAGCATAATAAGAAACAAAGATTATTCACTGTATTTTATATGATGATGACGAAATGATAGATGAATCAAACATTGAATGACTTTGCGTTAACTGCAAGCTGTCTGTGTTGTCATTCGTCTCAGTCCCCTAGTGCAGTGGGGCAATTTACAATCACCAGAGAGGGTATAATAGAGAGAGAGAGAGAGAGTCTACAAGAGAGAGGGGTCGCCTTGGACTAGATGGATTTCTTTTCAGAGCCTCTGAAATAACCTGATTCATATTATCAACCAGGGCCCAGTTTCCCGATAGCAATGAAACTTTAGTTTATGTGGGTTTTAACGACACATCTTTTCCTACAACGGCCAGAGATGTAACGTGCTTTTCCCAAAACGCCACTTAGAGAGAACGGTAGTGTTGCTCTTGGATCAAACCAAGACATTAGAATTCTTCCACAATACTGACGACAGATCAGCTCCTAGAAAGATATGATCCCCCTGTGACTGATAATATTGAGGCGGCGTGTTCTTATGCTCCCCCTATAACAATGCACTAACTCAAGATTTGGCACATCATTGTCCACACTTTGTTACACATAAAATACAAAACCGTAAAATTACAGACCGTAGCTTACAATTAGCAAAGTAGAACTTAATTGAAAGAACATGAAATAGATTTTCGATACTATTTAATTATATAGGCTTGTAGCCATTTATCTTTTTATTATCTTTTTATTTCGGTCATCTCTGTTTCCTTTTGAAGCATATTTGTATCCTTTGCTTGTTTGAAACAATTGCAAAGACATTGGCAACTTTGTATTTGTAGTCAACTTTGTTGTGAGGTCACAAACAGACAGATACACATATTGATTCTATGTTTAGTGGAGGTCTTCTGTGTATAAAGTGACGCGGTAGGGAGAAAAAAAGCATCTAACTTACTGTTGCTGATCTACAAGTGGTCCGAGGCAGTCTGTAAATTACAAGTGTTTTGGAACAGGGTTGGAGAGCCCTCTATCAGATAAATCATTTTAATCTAAGCTAGATGCCCTCAATCTCACACAAATTATCAAGGAACCTACCAGGTACAACCCCAAATCCGTAAACATTGGCACCCTCATAGATATCATCCTGACCAACTTGCCCTGTTTTCAACCAGGATCTCAGCGATCACTGCCTCATTGCCTGCGTCCGTTATGGGTCCGCGGTCAAACGACCACCCCTCATCACTGTCAAGAGCTCCCTAAAACACTTCTGCGAGCAGGCCTTTTTAATCGACCTGACCCGGGTATCCTGGAAGGATATTGACCTCATTCCGTCAGTAGAGGATGCCTGGTTTGTCACGACTTCAAGCCCCTCTCCTTGTTCGTTCGGCGATCGACGTCACCGGCTTTCTAGCCGCTCCATTTTTCGTATATCCATTTGTCTTGACTTGTTTCCATACGAACCTGGTTTTCATTTCCCCAATTAAGCTACTTGTATTCAACCCTCTGTTTCCCATCATGTGTTGTGTGTAATTGTTTTCATGTTAGGTGGTGTTAGTTACACGCTCTACTTTTATGTTCCGTTTCTTGAGCGAGTTTGATTCATGTCGTTTTTGGAACTATAATAAAAGTGTGCCTCATTATAATCTGCTCTCCTGTGCTTTCCTCACCTCACTGAATAGGAAGGCCCTGGAACAGAGCCTCGATTTCAGATTTTTCACTTCCTGTCAGGAAGTTTGCTGCAAAATGAGTTCTGTTTTACTCACAGATATAATTCAAACGGTTTTAGAAACTTGAGAGTGTTTTCTATCCAATAGTCATAATAATATGCATATTGTACGAGCTAGAATAGAGTACGAGGCAGTTTAATTTGGGCACGATTTTTTACAAAGTGAAAACAGCGCCCCCATATTGACAAGAAGTTAAACTCAGTTATTCACAATTCCGGACATTTAATCCTAGTAAAAATTCCCTGTTTTAGGTCAGTTAAGATCCCCACTTTATTTTAAGAATGTGAAATGTCAGAATAATAGTAGAGAGAATGATATATTTCAGCTTTTATTTCTTTCATCACATTCCCTGTGGGTCAGAAGTTTACATACACTCAATTAGTATTTGGTAGCATTGCCTTTAAATTGTTTAACTTGGGTCAAATGTTTCGGGTAGCCTTCCAAAAGCTTCCCACAATAAGTTGGGGGAATTTTGGCCCATTCCTCCTGACAGAGCTGGTGTAACTAAGTCAGGTTTGTAGGCCTCCTTGCTCGCACACAGTTTTTTAGTCCTGCCCACACATTTTCTATGGGATTGAGGTCAGGGCTTTGTGATGGCCACTCCAATACCTTGACTTTGTTGTCCTTAAGCCATTTTGCCACAACTTTGGAAGTATGCTTGGGGTTATTGTTCATTTGGAAGACCCATTTGCGACCAAGCTTTAACTTCCTGACTGATGTCTTGAGATGTTCCTTCAATATATCCACATAATCTTTAGTCCTCATGATGCCATCTATTTTGTGAAGTGGACCAGTCCCTCCTACAGCAAAGCACCCCCACAACATGATGCTGCCACCCCCGTGCTTCACGGTTGGAATGGTGTTCTTCGGCTTGCAAGCCTCCCCCTTTTTCCTCCAAACATAACGATGGTCATTATGGCCAAACAGTTCTATTTTTGCTTCATCAGACCAGAGGACATTTCTCCAAAAAGTACTTCTTTGTCCCCATGTGCAGTTGCAAACCGTAGTCGTGCTTTTTAATGGCGGTTTTGGAGCAGTGGCTTCTTCCTTGCTGAGCGGCCTTTCAGGTTATGTCGATATAGCACTCGTTTTACTGTGGATATAGATTATTTTGTACCTGTTTCCTCCAGCATCTTCACAAGGTCCTTTGCTGTTGTCCTGGGATTGATTTGCACTTTTCGCACCAAAGTATGTTTATCTCTAGGAGACAGAATGCGTCTCCTTCCTGAGCGGTATGACGGCTGCGTGGTCCCATGGTGTTTACACTTGCATACAATTTTTTGTACAGATGAACGTGGTACCTTCAGGCATTTGGAAATTGCTCCCAAGGATGAACCAGACTTGTGGAGGACTACAATTTTTATTCTGAGGTCTTGGCTGATTTCTTTTGATTTTCCCATGATGTCAAGCAAAGAGACACTGAGTTTGAAGATAGACCTTGAAATATATCCACAGGTATACCTCCAATTGACTCAAATTATGTCAATTAAGCTATCAGAAGCTTTTAAAGCCATGACATCATTTTCTGGATTTTCCCTGCTGTTTAAAGGTTAAAGGCATAGTTAAATTAGTGTATGTAAACTTCTGACCCACTGGAATTGTGATACAGTGAATAATAAGTAAAATATTCTGTCTGCAAACAATAATTTGAAAAATAGCTTGTGTCATGCACAAAGTAGATGTCCTAACCGACTTGCCAAAACTATAGTTTGTTAACAAGAAATTTGTAGAGTGGTTGAAAAACGAGTTTTAATGACTCCAACCTGTGTATGTAAACTTCCGACTTCAACTGTAATTCCACCAGTCCTATTTATGATATAATTTACATAGATTATACCGTTTTTTTAATAATTTTAACATTTAAAGAGAGGTCAAATAACATTGATCTGTCTTTTCTAGTCCAGGTTAAATCTGTGTCTGGGAAACCCATCATGTTTCAATGAGGCCATGCAGATGATGAGTTAATGACTTCGTCCCAAACTGAACACTATTCCCTATAGAATATTACTTTTGACAAGAGTCCCATGGGTTCTGGTCTAAAGTAGTGCACTATATAGGGAATAGGGTTCTATAGGGCTCTGGTCTAAAGTAGTGCACTATATAGGGAATAGGGTTCCATAGGGCTCTGGTCAAAAGTAGTGCACTATATAGGGGATAGGGTTCCATAGGGCTCTGGTCTAAAGTAGTGCACTATATAGGTAATAGGGTGCTATTTGGGATGCAGTCCCCATTCTTCATCTAGCTGTGTAAATCCTCTCAATCTGAAGTCCATGGTTTTCCATATCCCACAGAGCTATATTAATAATGCTGTCCGCTTGACCCCTAAAGCCTGGGCTTGCAGACTGGGGAAGTGTGTGTGTGTGTGTGTGTGTGTGGTGTGTGGTGTGTGTGTACACCGGTGTGTGTGTGTGTGTGTACCGGTGTCGGTGTGATGAGGAGATAATGCCCAGTGTGGCTGTCTAGGTTTGAATACGGCTCTCCTGTGTTAACCTGCTGAACTGAAACCTCTCCTGTGTTAACCTGCTGAGCTAAAACCTCCCCTGTGTTAACCTGCTGAACTGAAACCTCTCCTGTGTTAACCTGCTGAACTAAAACCTCTCCTGTGTTAACCTGCTGAACTAAAACCTCTCCTGTGTTAACCTGCTGAGCTAAAACCTCCCCTGTGTTAACCTGCTGAACTGAAACCTCTCCTGTGTTAACCTGCTGAGCTAAAACCTCCCCTGTGTTAACCTCCTGAGCTAAAACCTCTCCTGTGTTAGCCTCCTGAGCTAAAACCTCTCCTGTGTTAACCTGCTGAACTAAAACCTCTCCTGTGTTAACCTGCTGAACTAAAACCTCTCCTGTGTTAACCTCCTGAGCTAAAACCTCTCCTGTGTTAGCCTGCTGAAGTAAAACCTCTCCTGTGTTAACCTGCTGAACTAAAACCTCTCCTGTGTTAACTTGCTGAGCTAAAACCTCTCCTGTGTTAACCTGCTGAGCTAAAACCTCTCCTGTGTTAACCTGCTGAACTAAATCCTCCCCTGTGTTAACCTGCTGAACTAAATCCTCTCCTGTGTTAGCCTGCTGAACTAAATCCTCTCCTGTGTTAACCTGCTGAACTGAAACCTCTCCTGTGTTAACCTGCTGAACTAAAACCTCTCCTGTGTTAATCTCCTGAGCTAAAATCTCTCCTGTGTTAACCTGCTGAGCTAAAACCTCTCCTGTGTTAACCTGCTGAACTAAAACCTCTCCTGTGTTAACCTGCTGAACTAAAACCTCTCCTGTGTTAACCTGCTGAACTAAAACCTCTCCTGTGTTAACCTGCTGAACTAAAACCTCTCCTGTGTTAACCTGCTGAGCTAAAACCTCTCCTGTGTTAACCTGCTGAACTAAAACCTCTCCTGTGTTAACCTGCTGAACTAAAACCTCTCCTGTGTTAGCCTGCTGAGCTAAAGCCTAGGCCAGGTCTCAGTCAAGGTTACTCATCATGCCAGCATGGTTCACCTGACAGTGAAGACCAGCTCTGCCCCTCTCTGCCGCTCTCTGCCCCTCTCTGCCCCCCTCTGCCCCCCTCTGCCCCTCTCTGCCTCTCTCTGCCCCCCTCTGCCCCCCTCTGCCCCCCTCTCTGCCCCCTCTGCCCCCCTCTGCCCCCCTCTGCCCCTCTCTGCCTCTCTCTGCCCCCCTCTGCCCCCCTCTGCCCCTCTCTGCCCCTCTCTGCCCCTCTCTACCCCCCTCTGCCCCCCTCTGCCCCTCTCTGCCCCCCTCTGCCCCCCTCTGCCCCTCTCTGCCCCCCTCTGCCCCTCTCTGTCTCTCTTTTCCCCTCTCTGCCCCTCTCTGCCTCTCTCTGCCCCTCTGTGCCCCTCTCTGCCCCCCTCTGCCCCCCTCTGCCCCCCTCTGCCCCCCTCTCTGCCCCCCTCTGCCCCCCTCTGCCCCTCTCTGCCTCTCTCTGCCCCCCTCTGCCCCCCCCTGCCCCTCTCTGCCCCTCTCTGCCCCCCTCTGCCCCTCTCTGCCCCCCTCTGCCCCTCTCTGCCCCTCTCTGCCCCCCTCTGTCTCTCTCAGCCCCCCTCTGCCCCCCTCTGCCTCTCTCTGCCCCCCTCTGCCCCCCTCTGCCCCTCTCTGCGCCCCTCTCTTCCCCCCTCTGCCCCTCTCTGCCCCTCTCTGCCCCCCTCTGCCTCCCTCTGCCCCCCTCTGCCCCTCTCTGCCCCCCTCTGCCCCTCTCTGCCCCTCTCTGCCCCTCTCTGCCCCCCTCTGCCCCCCTCTGCCCCTCTCTGCCCCCCTCTGCCCCTCTCTGCCCCCCTCTGTCTCTCTCTGCCCCTCTCTGCCCCCCTCTGCCCCTCTCTGCCCCCCTCTCTGCCCCTCTCTGCCCCCCTCTGCCCCCCTCTGCCCCTCTCTGCCCCCCTCTGCCCCTCTCTGCCCCTCTCTGCCCCCCTCTGCCCCTCCTCTGCCCCCCTCTGCCCCTCTCTGCCCCTCTCTGCCTCTCTCTGCCTCTCTCTGCCCCTCTCTGCCTCTCTCTGCCTCTCTCTGCCCCTCTCTGCCCCTCTCTGCCCCTCTCTGCCCCCCTCTGCCCCCCTCTGCCCCTCTCTGCCCCCCTCTGCCCCCCTCTCTGCCCCCCTCTGCCCCCCTCTGCCCCCCTCTGCCCCTCTCTGCCCCTCTCTGCCCCCCTCTGCCCCCCTCTGCCCCCCTCTGCCCCTCCCTTCCCCTCTCTGCCCCCCTCTGCCCCCCTCTGTCTCTCTCTGCCCCTCTCTGCCCCTCTCTGCCCCTCTCTGCCCCCCTCTGCCCCCCTCTGCCCCTCTCTGCCCCCCTCTGCCCCTCTCTGCCCCTCTCTGCCCCTCTCTGCCCCCCTCTGCCCCTCTCTGTCTCTCTCTGCCCCTCTCTGCCCCCCTCTGTCTCTCTCTGCCCCTCTCTGCCCCTCTCTGCCTCTCTCTGCCCCTCTCTGCCTCTCTCTGCTCCTCTCTGCCCCTCTCTGCCCCAAATGCCAAGAGCCTAACAATTACAACTCTAATTTGATTGGATTCGCAATTAGTACTCAGTGTGGGTGAGAGGCTGACACACACTGACTGGAATGTATAGACAGACAGGTGCAGACAGACACTTACTGGGCTGTATAGACAGACCGGTGCAGACAGACAGGTGCAGACAGACACTTACTGGGCTGTACAGACAGACAGGTGCAGACAGACAGGTGCAGACAGACACTTACTGGGCTGTACAGACAGACAGGTGCAGACAGACAGGTGCAGACAGACACTTACTAGGCTGTACAGACAGACAGGTGCAGACAGACAGGTGCAGACAGACAGGTGCAGACAGACAGGTGCAGATTCCATTAGAATGATTTGTTCCTCTCAAAACTCAGTTTTCCTGTTCCTTTCTTAATAAAATATAATGTTGTCTCGCATTGAAACGTGTTGCCCATCGTTCTAAATGCTCTAATTCCATGATGCTCTGCAAACATACCTTCCGCCCTTCATGAGACATTGTGTGCGTTTCAAAATGGCACCTCGTGGATCCTGGTGACAAGTAGTGCACCGTATAGGGAATAGGGTTCCATAGGGCTCTGGTCTAAAGTAGTGCACTATATAGGGAATAGGGTTCCATAGGGCTCTGGTCTAAAGTAGTGCACTATATAGGGAATAGGGTTCCATAGGGCTCTGGTCTAAAGTAGTGCACTATATAGGGAATAGGGTTCCATAGGGCTCTGGTCTAAAGTAGTGCACTATATAGGAATAGGGTGCCATTTGAGAATTACCCATTGTGACATCACAGGGAATATTAATTTAAGTCTAATATCAGGTTTTGCATTGTGGGATGTGTGAGTTCCAGCAGGGTAGCTGTGAGTGAAGGACAGAACGAACACGGAGGTCTAATCTACATCTGTGGGATCTATATTTCAGCCATCACTTTGACTTTCAACATTTTACAATTACAATTTTGGGGGAGATACAGATGTACTTTATTTCAATAGATTTGGGAATTACTGATATCCATTTTTCACCGTCTCTTTCATTCTTTTTGTCCATTGCTCTCTCTATGTCCAGTTCTCTCTTTCATTCATTCTCTCTCTCTCTTTCTTTCTCTTTCCATCGTACTATCTGCTGTCCCTCTACCCTTCTTCCATACTCAGACACACACGCAGCTTTGCACAGCTCTTTATAATGGCTTTGATCAATAATTAATCAAAGGAATCTTCTCGCTGTTCAAAGAGAGCGAGGAAAGACAGAGGAGAGAAAAGAGAGGAGAGAAAAAGAGAGGAGAGAGACAGAGGGGAGAAAGACGGAGGAGAGAAAGAGAGAGGAGAGACAGAGAGAGGAGAGAAAGACAGAGGAGAGAAAGACGGAGGAGAGAAAGACAGAGGGGAGAAAGACAGAGGCGAGAAAGACGGAGGGGAGAAAGACAGAGGAGAGAAAGACAGAGGAGAGAAAGACGGAGGAGAGAAAGACGGAGGGGAGAAAGACAGAGGCGAGAAAGACGGAGGGGAGAAAGACAGAGGAGAGAAAGACAGAGGAGAGAAAGACGGCGGAGAGAAAGACGGAGGAGAGAAAGACGGAGGAGAGAAAGACGGAGGAGAGAAAGACGGAGGGGAGAAAGACGGAGGGGAGAAAGACGGAGGGGAGAAAGACGGAGGGGAGAAAGACGGAGGGGAGAAAGACGGAGGGGAGAAAGACGGAGGAGAGAAAGACAGGGGAGAAAGACGGAGGAGAGAAAGACGGAGGGGAGAAAGACGGAGGGGAGAAAGACGGAGGGGAGAAAGACGGAGGGGAGAAAGACGGAGGGGAGAAAGACAGGGGAGAAAGACGGAGGGGAGAAAGACGGAGGGGAGAAAGACGGAGGGGAGAAAGACGGAGGGGAGAAAGACGGAGGGGAGAAAGACGGAGGGGAGAAAGACGGAGGGGAGAAAGACGGAGGGGAGAAAGACGGAGGGGAGAAAGACGGAGGGGAGAAAGACAGGGGAGAAAGACGGAGGAGAGAAAGACAGGGGAGAAAGACGGAGGGGAGAAAGACGGAGGGGAGAAAGACGGAGGGGAGAAAGACGGAGGGGAGAAAGACGGAGGGGAGAAAGACGGAGGGGAGAAAGACGAAGGGGAGAAAGACGGAGGGGAGAAAGACGGAGGGGAGAAAGACGGAGGGGAGAAAGACGGAGGGGAGAAAGACGGAGGAGAGAAAGACGGAGGGGAGAAAGACGGAGGGGAGAAAGACGGAGGGGAGAAAGACGGAGGGGAGAAAGACGGAGGGGAGAAAGACGGAGGGGAGAAAGACGGAGGGGAGAAAGACGGAGGGGAGAAAGACGGAGGGGAGAAAAACGGAAGGGAGAAAGACGGAGGAGAGAATGGTGACCATTTTGTCTTCGCACAATAATACCCACTCCAAGAAACCGTTCAGCCAGCAGTTGCATCAAGATCCAGACCAGTCTTCTTTAGTCTGGGGTTTACACAAGATCTGTAGGCCTTTGTCCCATACAAGTTATCAAGGCCTTAGTTTCATCAAGTATTAGTACGGGGTCAGTATCACAGGTCTGCCTTTGACATTGCAACGGGTGTTTGTTTGGTGACATCAAATTTAGAAGAGGCAACAGTTAGGACCGTTGGGTTTTTACCGATGATGTGACCAGAACTCTGGGCCCAAACTTTTTCTAGTAGTGAAAACCAGAGGCTATAACAATGGATAGTAACCTGTCCAGGTACATCTCAGACCACCATGGGGTATTGTAATTAGATAGTAAGACCTCCAAGGTCTTGTGATTTGTCTTCATAGCTCTGTCTTCATTATAATACTCCAGCTCTCTGGTTGTCTCTTCATAGGATCCCCAAACCCACTGTTACTCAATTGACAAGACCATAGCAAAGACGGTGGCCCACTAACAGTGACGGTGGCCCACTAACGGTGACGGTGGCCCACTAACGGTGACGGTGGCCCACTAACGGTGACGTTGACCCACTAACGGTGACGGTGGCCCACTAACGGTGACGGTGGCCCACTAACAGTGACGGTGGCCCAGTAACGGTGACGGTGGCCCACTAACGGTGACGGTGGCCCACTAACGGTGACGGTAACCCACTAACAGTGACGGTGGCCCACTAACGGTGACGGGGGCCCACTAACAGTGACGGTGGCCCACTAACAGTGACGGTGGCCCACTAACGGTGACGGTGGCCCACTAACGGTGACGGTGGCCCACTAACGGTGACGGTAACCCAATAAGGCCCTACAGGTCTCTACAGGTCTCTACAGGTCTCTACAGGTCTCTACAGGTCTCAACAGGTCTCTACAGGTCTCTACAGGGTAATCTCACCTCCTAACTCCGAGTAGAGCAGAGACTGGTAGATAAAAACCTGTAGAGTGGAAAACCAGGCAGGCTTGTCTAGAAGCTGTTTCCTCTCTCTTCATGCTCTGTTTCTACTGGCACCCGGTGTACTCTCCCTGACTGAGCAAGGAGTGTGTGTGTGTGTGTGTGTGTGTGTGTGTGTGTGTGTGTGTGTGTGTGTGTGTGTGTGTGTGTGTGTGTGTGTGTTCTCCAAGCGTGACTGAGCAGGAGACAGTATGTGTCAGTGGGAGAGAGAAGACAGCGCGGAGGAGGAGGAGAAGGAGGAGAGGAAAGGAGAGAAGAGTGTGAGGAGAGGAAAGGAGAGAAGAGAGGGAGGAGAGGAAAGGAGAGAAGAGAGGGAGGAGAGGAAAGGAGAGAAGAGAGGGATGAGAGGAAAGGAGAGAAGAGTGGGAGGAGAGGAAAGGAGAGAAGAGAGGGATGAGAGGAAAGGAGAGAAGAGAGGGATGAGAGGAAAGGAGAGAAGAGAGGGATGAGAGGAAAGGAGAGAAGAGTGGGAGGAGAGGAAAGGAGAGAAGAGAGGGAGGAGAGGAAAGGAGAGAAGAGAGGGAGGAGAGGAAAGGAGAGAAGAGAGGGATGAGAGGAAAGGAGAGAAGAGAGGGATGAGAGGAAAGGAGAGAAGAGTGGGAGGAGAGGAAAGGAGAGAAGAGTGGGAGGAGAGGAAAGGAGAGAAGAGAGGGAGGAGAAGAAAGGAGAGAAGAGTGGGATGAGAGGAAAAGAGAGAAGAGAGGGAGGAGAGGAAAGGAGGCAGAGCAAGAAGAAGGACAGAAGAGAATTAACAATTCATAGTGTAGAAAGTCCCAAAATACCTTTTGTCTTGGCCAGGAGTCCTGGGCTTCAAACCAAGGGGAGAGGAGGTACACACACACACACACAAACATACACACCCCGCAGGGCAGTAGCAGTGGGAGAGGGAGAGGGCCAAAAGTAGAGTGATCTAGGAGTCAGGGGAAACCGATAGGGACTGAACAGCACAGAGAGACTTAACAACAACAACATCAGCAACAACAACAACATCAGCAGCAACAACAACATCAACAACAACAACACCATTAACAACATTAACAACAACAAAAACATTAACATAAACAACAGCAACAACACCATTAACAACATTAACAACATCAATAACAACATCAGCAACAACAACAACATTAACAACATTAACAACAACAACATCAATAACAACATCAGCAACAACAACAACATTAACAACAACATTAACAAAAAACATCAACAACAACAACATCAATAACAACATCAGCAACAACAACAACATTAACAACATTAACAACAACAACATCAATAACAACATCAGCAACAACATCAACATTAACAACAACATCAACAACAACAACAACATTAACAACAACAACATCAATAACAACATCAGCAACAACAACAACATTAACAACAACATTAACAACAACAGCAACAACAACAACATTAACAACAAAAACATTAACATAAACAACAGCAACAACATCAACATCAACAACAACATTAACAACAAAAACATGAACATTAACAACTTCCACAACATCAACATCAACAACAATAACAACATACTCAACATCTACAACAACAACATAATCAACATCTACAACATTAACAACATTAACAACAACAACATCAATAACAACAACATCAATAACAACAACATTAACAACAACAACATTAACAACAACAACATTAACAACAACATTAACAACAACATCAATAACAACAACATTAACAACAACAACATTAACAACAACAACATTAACAACATTAACAACAACAACATTAACAACATCAACAACAACAACATTAACAACAACAACAACATTAACAACAACAACATTAACAACAACAACATTAACAACACCAACAACAACATTAACAACAACAACAACATTATCAACAACAACATTAACAACATTAACAACAACAACATTAACAACAACAACAACATTAACAACAACAACATTAACAACAACAACATTAACACCAACAACAACATTAACAACAACAACATTATCAACAACAACATTAACAACAACAACATTATCAACAACAACATTAACAACATTAACAACAACAACAATAACAACAACATCAACATCAACAACATCATCAACATCAACAACAACAACATAATCAACATCTACAACATTAACAACATTATCAATAACAACATTAACAGTAACAACAACATCAAAAACATTAACAAGAACAACATTAACAACAACAGTAACAACAACAATAACAACATTTACAACAACATCACCAAAAACAACATTAACAACAACAACATTAACAACAACAACAACAGCAACATTAAAAACAACAACAACAAAAACATCAATAACAACAATATTAACCACAACAACATTAAGCACAACAACATTAACAACAACAACATCATTAACAACAACAACAATAACAACAACATTAACAACATTAACAACAACATCAATAACAACAACATTAACAACATTAACAACAACATCAATAACAACAACATTAACAATAACATTAACAACAACAACATTAACAAATCTAACATTAACAACAACAACAATATTCAACATCAACAACAACAACATTAACAACAACAACATAATCAACATCTACAATAACATCATCAACAACAACAGCATTAACAACAACAACATAATAAACATCTACAAAAACATCATCAACATCAACAACAACAACATTAACAACAACAACATTATCAACAACATTAACAACAACAACATTAACAACAACATCAACATCAACAACAACAACATTAACAACAACAACATTATCAACAACATTAACAACAACAACATTAACAACATCATCAACAACAACAACAGCAACATTAAAAACAACAACAACATTAACACCATTAACAACAACAAAAACATCAATAACAACAATATTAACAACATGAAAATTAACAACATTATCAACAACATTAACAACAACATCAATACCAACAACGTAATCAACAACATCAACAGCAACATTAACAACAACAACATTAACAACAACAACAACAGCATAATCAACGTCATCAACAACAACGTAATCAACAACAACAACAACATCAATAACAACAACATCAACAACAGCAACATCAACAACAATCAACAACATCATCAACATCAACAACAATCAACATCTGCAAAATCAATGACAACATTAACAACAACAACAACATTAACAACAACATCAACAACAACATGAACAACAACAAAGTATGTGGCACTCTGACTGCTCTGCTCTCAGGTAGAACAAGCTCTAACCACACCCAACATACTGCCAGGTAGAACAAGCTCTAACCACACCCAACATACTGCCAGGTAGAACAGGTTCCAACCACACCCAACAACCTGCCAGGTAGAACAAGCTCTAACCACACCCAACATACTGCCAGGTAGAACAAGCTCCAACCACACCCAACATACTGTCAGGTAGAACAAGCTCTAACCACACCCAACATACTGTCAGGTAGAACAAGCTCTAACCACACCCAACATACTGTCAGGTAGAACAAGCTCTAACCACACCCAACAACCTGCCAGGTAGAACAAGCTCTAACCACACCCAACAACCTGCCAGGTAGAACAGGTTCCAACCACACCCAACAACCTGCCAGGTAGAACAAGCTCTAACCACACCCAACATACTGCCAGGTAGAACAAGCTCCAACCACACCCAACATACTGTCAGGTAGAACAAGCTCTAACCACACCCAACATACTGTCAGGTAGAACAAGCTCTAACCACACCCAACATACTGTCAGGTAGAACAAGCTCTAACCACACCCAACATACTGTCAGGTAGAACAAGCTCTAACCACACCCAACATACTGTCAGGTAGAACAAGCTCCAACCACACCCAACAACCTGCCAGGTAGAACAGGTTCCAACCACACCCAACATACTGCCAGGTAGAACAAGCTCTAACCACACCCAACATACTGTCAGGTAGAACAAGCTCTAACCACACCCAACATACTGTCAGGTAGAACAAGCTCTAACCACACCCAACAACCTGCCAGGTAGAACAGGTTCCAACCACACCCAACATACTGCCAGGTAGAACAGGTTCCAACCACACCCAACATACTGCCAGGTAGAACAAGCTCTAACCACACCCAACATACTGCCAGGTAGAACAAGCTCTAACCACACCCAACATACTGTCAGGTAGAACAAGCTCTAACCACACCCAACAACCTGCCAGGTAGAACAGGTTCCAACCACACCCAACATACTGCCAGGTAGAACAGGTTCCAACCACACCCAACATACTGCCAGGTAGAACAGGTTCCAACCACACCCAACATACTGTCAGGTAGAACAAGCTCTAACCACACCCAACATACTGTCAGGTAGAACAAGCTCTAACCACACCCAACAACCTGCCAGGTAGAACAGGTTCCAACCACACCCAACATACTGTCAGGTAGAACAAGCTCTAACCACACCCAACAACCTGCCAGGTAGAACAGGTTCCAACCACACCCAACATACTGTCAGGTAGAACAAGCTCTAACCACACCCAACAACCTGCCAGGTAGAACAGGTTCCAACCACACCCAACATACTGCCAGGTAGAACAAGCTCCAACCACACCCAACATACTGCCAGGTAGAACAGGTTCCAACCACACCCAACATACTGCCAGGTAGAACAAGCTCCAACCACACCCAACATACTGCCAGGTAGAACAAGCTCCAACCACACCCAACATACTGTCAGGTAGAACAAGCTCCAACCACACCCAACATCCTGCCAGGTAGAACAGGTTCCAACCACACCCAACATACTGCCAGGTAGAACAAGCTCCAACCACACCCAACATACTGCCAGGTAGAACAAGCTCCAACCACACCCAACATACTGCCAGGTAGAACAAACTCCAACCACACCCAACATACTGCCAGGTAGAACACGCTCTAACCACACCCAACATACTGCCAGGTAGAACAAGCTCCAACCACACCCAACAACCTGCCAGGTAGAACAGGTTCCAACCACACCCAACATACTGCCAGGTAGAACAAGCTCTAACCACACCCAACAACCTGCCAGGTAGAACAGGTTCCAACCACACCCAACATACTGCCAGGTAGAACAAGCTCTAACCACACCCAACATACTGTCAGGTAGAACAAGCTCTAACCACACCCAACATACTGTCAGGTAGAACAAGCTCTAACCACACCCAACAACCTGCCAGGTAGAACAGGTTCCAACCACACCCAACATACTGCCAGGTAGAACAGGTTCCAACCACACCCAACATACTGCCAGGTAGAACAAGCTCTAACCACACCCAACATACTGCCAGGTAGAACAAGCTCTAACCACACCCAACATACTGTCAGGTAGAACAAGCTCTAACCACACCCAACAACCTGCCAGGTAGAACAGGTTCCAACCACACCCAACATACTGCCAGGTAGAACAGGTTCCAACCACACCCAACATACTGCCAGGTAGAACAGGTTCCAACCACACCCAACATACTGTCAGGTAGAACAAGCTCTAACCACACCCAACATACTGTCAGGTAGAACAAGCTCTAACCACACCCAACAACCTGCCAGGTAGAACAGGTTCCAACCACACCCAACATACTGTCAGGTAGAACAAGCTCTAACCACACCCAACAACCTGCCAGGTAGAACAGGTTCCAACCACACCCAACATACTGTCAGGTAGAACAAGCTCTAACCACACCCAACAACCTGCCAGGTAGAACAGGTTCCAACCACACCCAACATACTGCCAGGTAGAACAAGCTCCAACCACACCCAACATACTGCCAGGTAGAACAGGTTCCAACCACACCCAACATACTGCCAGGTAGAACAAGCTCCAACCACACCCAACATACTGCCAGGTAGAACAAGCTCCAACCACACCCAACATACTGTCAGGTAGAACAAGCTCCAACCACACCCAACATCCTGCCAGGTAGAACAGGTTCCAACCACACCCAACATACTGCCAGGTAGAACAAGCTCCAACCACACCCAACATACTGCCAGGTAGAACAAGCTCCAACCACACCCAACATACTGCCAGGTAGAACAAACTCCAACCACACCCAACATACTGCCAGGTAGAACACGCTCTAACCACACCCAACATACTGCCAGGTAGAACAAGTTCCAACCACACCCAACATACTGCCAGGTAGAACAAGCTCTAACCACACCCAACATACTGCCAGGTAGAACAAGCTCCAACCACACCCAACATACTGCCAGGTAGAACAAGCTCTAACCACACCCAACATTCTGCCAGGTAGAACAAGCTCCAACCACACCCAACATTCTGCCAGGTAGAACAAGCTCCAACCACACCCAACATACTGCCAGGTAGAACAAGCTCTAACCACACCCAACATACTGCCAGGTAGAACAAACTCCAACCACACCCAACATACTGCCTGGTAGAACAAGCTCCAACCACACCCAACAAACTGCCAGGTAGAACAAACTCCAACCACACCCAACATACTGCCAGGTAGAACAGGTTCCAACCACACCCAACATACTGCCAGGTAGAACAGGTTCCAACCACACCCAACATACTGCCAGGTAGAACAAGCTCCAACCACACCCAACATACTGCCAGGTAGAACAAGCTCTAACCACACCCAACATACTGCCAGGTAGAACAAGCTCTAACCACACCCAACATGCTGCCAGGTAGAACAAACTCCAACCACACCCAACATACTGCCAGGTAGAACAGGTTCCAACCACACCCAACATACTGCCAGGTAGAACAAGCTCCAACCACACCCAACATACTGCCAGGTAGAACAAGCTCCAACCACACCCAACATACTGCCAGGTAGAACAAGCTCCAACCACACCCAACATACTGCCAGGTAGAACAAACTCCAACCACACCCAACAAGCTGCTCCAACTGTAGGTAGTTTTGTACAGTTAATATGTGTATTTGGGAATATAGAATTTTTGGACTTTAAATTAATGATATATAACCAGCCCTTTTAAAGTATTTTGCCAATAGCACGTTTGTTAAAATCATTTAACATCAAAGGTATATCTAATGCAACCACGTTTCAACTACGTTAGTAAGAACAAAATTAATTGGCTGGATAAACAACTACTCGGGGGGAGAAATGTTAAATATAGTAATTGGCAGTTATCCCGGCGGCTTATCAGGATGTTGTTTTCATAAGATCCGCTACAAACAACAAAAGACCCTGAAGAACAAACTGGAACAAACAGGGCTAGTGGAGCCATTCTTCTGGGAAAACAGAGTGTTCATCTCTCTCTGAAACAGAGGGCCTTTTCTTTTACGACAGAGTGTCCATCTCTCTCTCTCTGAAAGAAACAGAGGCCCTTTTCCTTTACGGCAGAGTGTTCATCTCTCTCTGAAAGAAACAGAGGCCCTTTTCCTTTACGGCAGAGTGTTCATCTCTCTCTGAAACAGAGGCCCTTTTCCTTTACCGCAGAGTGTTCATCTCTCTCTGAAAGAAACAGAGGCCCTTTTCCTTTACGGCAGAGTGTTCATCTCTCTCTGAAAGAAACAGAGACCCTTTTCCTTTACAGCAGTGTTCATCTCTCTCTGAAAGAAACAGAGGCCCTTTTCCTTTACTTCTCACTGCTGCAGTGTTTCCATAGACACCGGTAGGTTCTTAGAATATTGCGGCCTGGAAAGGTGGATGTGAGAGAGAGAGAGAGACTTCTCCAGCTACATCTCCCTCAGAGTGAGAAACTGGGTCAAAACACACATACATACACACACACACACACACACACACACACACACACACACACACACACACACACACACACACACACACACACACACACACACACACACACACACACACACACACACACACACACACACACACACACACACACACACACACACACACACACACAGACCCCTCCCCATACACACTGCCAACTGGACCAGCAGCAGCCGTGGTACTGACTGGTTGAGCCTGGATCAAGTGCTCACTGATGTGGATCTTAGGGGGATCGGAGCTGGCTGGCTGGCTGTGTGTGTGTCTGGTGTGTCAGAGTACGAGTGACTGAGTGAATGAGTGAGTGATAAGGGCATCAGAGCAGGCTGGCTGGCGCTTCCTCAAAGGCCTCAACACAAAATCAACTTTTATTTGTCACATGCTTCGTAAACAACAGGTGTAGACGTAACAGTGTAATGCTGACTGACGGGCCCTTTCCAACACTACAGAGAGAAACAACATTATAGACTAACAGTGTAATGCTGACTGACGGGCCCTTTCCAACAATACAGAGAGAAACAACATTATAGACTAACAGTGTAATGCTGACTGATGGGCCGTTCCCAACAATACACAGAGAAACAACATTATAGACTAACAGTGTAATGCTGACTGACGGGCCCTTTCCAACAATACAGAGAGAAACAACATTATAGACTAACAGTGTAATGCTGACTGACGGGCCCTTTCCAACACTACAGAGAGAAACAACATTATAGACTAACAGTGTAATGCTGACTGATGGGCCGTTCCCAACAATACAGAGAGAAACAACATTATAGACTAACAGTGTAATGCTGACTGACGGGCCCTTTCCAACACTACACAGAGAAAAAACATTATAGACTAACAGTGTAATGCTGACTGACGGGCCCTTTCCAACAATACACAGAGAAACAACATTATAGACTAACAGTGTAATGCTGACTGACGGGCCGTTCCCAACACTACAGAGAGAAACAACATTATAGACTAACAGTGTAATGCTGACTGACGGGCCGTTCCCAACACTACAGAGAGAAACAACATTATAGACTAACAGTGTAATGCTGACTGACGGGCCCTTTCCAACACTACACAGAGAAAAAACATTATAGACTAACAGTGTAATGCTGACTGACGGGCCCTTTCCAACAATACACAGAGAAACAACATTATAGACTAACAGTGTAATGCTGACTGACGGGCCCTTTCCAACACTACACAGAGAAACAACATTATAGACTAACAGTGTAATGCTGACTGACGGGCCCTTTCCAACACTACACAGAGAAACAACATTATAGACTAACAGTGTAATGCTGACTGACGGGCCCTTTCCAACACTACAGAGAGAAACAACATTATAGACTAACAGTGTAATGCTGACTGACGGGCCCTTTCCAACACTACAGAGAGAAAGAACATTATAGACTAACAGTGTAATGCTGACTGACGGGCCGTTCCCAACACTACAGAGAGAAACAACATTATAGACTAACAGTGTAATGCTGACTGACGGGCCCTTTCCAACACTACAGAGAGAAACAACATTATAGACTAACAGTGTAATGCTGACTGACGGGCCCTTTCCAACACTACAGAGAGAAACAACATTATAGACTAACAGTGTAATGCTGACTGACGGGCCGTTTCCAACACTACACAGAGAAACAACATTATAGACTAACAGTGTAATGCTGACTGACGGGCCCTT
Organism: Salvelinus alpinus; assembly: GCF_045679555.1. Classification (NCBI taxonomy): domain Eukaryota; kingdom Metazoa; phylum Chordata; class Actinopteri; order Salmoniformes; family Salmonidae; genus Salvelinus; species Salvelinus alpinus. Next base: position 8,717,223 of record NC_092114.1, read on the forward strand.
TCCAACACTACACAGAGAAACAACATTATAGACTAACAGTGAAATGCTGACTGACGGGCCCTTTCCAACACTACACAGAGAAACAACATTATAGACTAACAGTGTAATGCTGACTGACGGGCCCTTTCCAACAATGTAGAGAGAAAGAAAATAGAGAAATAATAGAAAAGTAAAACACAGACTACGGTGGTTGATCAACTAAAAGTTTAGAGTTAAGTTGTGGTTTAGTACGGTACCCTGCATCACTGCTTCATTTCTCCAGACCACCACCAGGGGGAGTTAGAGCACTCATTATGCTTTTGGGTTCTACTGTGTCTCTAACTGACAATGAATGGGCGACATAAACCTAAATAGAAACTGATAATTGTGCACGACTTCAGTATTACTCACTAAAACCGTTTTTATACTAAGAGAAACTTAGACTACAATTAGGTTGTGGAAATGTTAGGATTATTTTGCTCCTACTGCAGTACTGTAGCCTACTCCCGACCCGTCACGTTGTACAGCGCCCGAGTGGCGCAGAGGTCTAAGACACTACAGATGCTGGTTCAATACCCGTGTCGACTGCCGACAAGGAGAACCACGAGGTGACTATAGACTTTTGGTTTCTCTCCCTCTAAAAACAGAAATAAATCATTCTAAATAACAAACTGGCTTTATTTACAAATTAGTAACAACGTCTCACCCCATGTTCAAGAATGGCCTTTTTCTCACTCGCTTTACGTTATTTGAAAACGAAATAATCTCCAAAATATCGTTATTTTTTAAACAAAGCTATTATTATTATTAATTAATTTATAATGATATAAAAGCCCCTTAGATATTCTCACAGACCAGATCCTAACGAAAAATGCCCCTTAGATATTCATGTAGAATCCTCCTGTCCTCTAAATGTAATTAACACTTTTAATTATTTATTAAAAGTGAAATTTATTCCTTGATTCCAAATATGTTATTTCATAGTTTTGATATCTTTAATATTATTATACAAAGTAAAACCCTTGAATGTGTAGTTGTGTCCAAACTTTTGACTGGTACTGTACATAGTTACAGCAGACCAAGGTAGGAGGGTCAGACACACACACATGCAACAACATCACTCACACTTACTTCCTGTATTGGAGTTGTTGGTTCTGTGGGTCGGGGCGGATGGGGTACCAGCATCCTCCTGAAACCTCATGATGGCTGCAGAAGCTGGGGTCCTTGGGATGTTGCCTCCTCTGGATTTGAGGTCTTACCAATGCCTTGCCCAACTCCTTGAGAAAGAGCCGTCTCCTCTGGAGCTTCCCTCTGTTCCAATCTGGGTCCAACGCCATCCAGATGACAAACACATTGTACGCCGAGATGTCCAAGATGTTGAAGAATATCACAAGTGGCCAGCGTAGGGTTCTTCTTTTGCAGCTGTAGGCGTTGTAATATATTATGAATTCTTGTTTTTGATGTTCCTGGCCACAGATTCTCCCATCCCTATGCAGCGTACTCATGAGTACCACATTTTTGCCTTTCTTTGGCACGTTGTTCACTAGGGACGTGTCGACCGTGAACACAAACTTAGAGGAATTGATAGGCCTGTTCCATGTATTCAACAGCTGAGGTGGGAGCTCTGGCTTGTTTTTTCGTACTGGTCCTACCATCGTCAGCTTCCTCTTGAGGAGCTCCTGTCCCATCGTCAGCTTCCTCTTGAGGAGCTCCTGTCCCATCGTCAGCTTCCTCTTGAGGAGCTCCTGTCCCATCGTCAGCTTCCTCTTGAGGAGCTCCTGTCCCATCGTCAGCTTCCTCTTGAGGAGCTCCTGTCCCATCGTCAGCTTCCTCTTGAGGAGCTCCTGTCCCATCGTCAGCTTCCTCTTGAGGAGCTCCTGTCCCATCGTCAGCTTCCTCTTGAGGAGCTCCTGTCCCATCGTCAGCTTCCTCTTGAGGAGCTCCTGTCCCATCGTCAGCTTCCTCTTGAGGAGCTCCTGTCCCAGCTTGTGCGAAGTAAAAAAGCTATTGCATGTGATGTTGTGGCCCCGGAGTCACTGTGTCATGTCCAGGACAACCCGCATCCCTTGGTTCTTCTCAGGGGCTCCTCCATCTGACTTCCTCGTATACACTTGCAAGTTCCACGCATATAATGAAGCAGCATCACAGGCAGCCCAGATCTCGATTCCATATTTTGCGAGTGTAGAAGGTATGTACTGCCTGAAGGGGCAGCGACCCCTAAATGGCATAAGCTGCTTGTAAAACAAGGGAAAGTGGTCCACCCACTTGTTCCACACTGACCTGACTGCATCTAGCTTGTCTCTCTACACTGACCTGATAGCAGCTAGCTTGTCTCTCTGCACTGACCTGATAGCAGCTAGCTTGTCTCTCTGCACTGACCTGATTGCAGCTAGCTTGTCTCTCTACACTGACCTGATAGCAGCTAGCTTGTCTCTCTGCACTGACCTGATTGCAGCTAGCTTGTCTCTCTACACTGACCTGATAGCAGCTAGCTTGTCTCTCTGCACTGACCTGATAGCAGCTAGCTTGTCTCTCTGCACTGACCTGATTGCAGCTAGCTTGTCTCTCTACACTGACCTGATAGCAGCTAGCTTGTCTCTCTACACTGACCTGATAGCAGCTAGCTTGTCTCTCTACACTGACCTGATAGCAGCTAGCTTGTCTCTCTGCACTGACCTGATAGCAGCTAGCTTGTCTCTCTACACTGACCTGATAGCAGCTAGCTTGTCTCTCTGCACTGACCTGATAGCAGCTAGCTTGTCTCTCTGCACTGACCTGATAGCAGCTAGCTTGTCTCTCTGCACTGACCTGATTGCAGCTAGCTTGTCTCTCTGCATTGACCTGATTGTAGCTAGCTTGTCTCTCTGCACTGACCTGATAGCAGTTAGCTTGTCTCTCTGCCTCCGAGCTGGTCTGGTGTCTCGGTTATCGAAGCAGATAATCCTGGAAATAATGTGGAAGTTTTCCAGAGACATTGTTTCACGGAAAAGTTCTCTGTCAGTTTCTGCACCCCACAGGGATTCTGTGGATTCCCCATTGGTTCTGAAAACACCAGCAAGGATAAGAACCCCAAAGTATGCATGTAAATGGGTCCATCTCCTTCCAGCTCTCTCCAAAAACACACCTTCCCTCCAAATTAGTTCAGTCCAGAATGATTTCCTGGATGGTGTCTGGGATGAACAGTTGAAAAGAAGACTTTATGTCCTGCACATGAGTAACCACCTTCCACGACCACGGCCCTGGTTGCATCCTAATCACATTGGCAGCCATTTTGGGTGGCTCATTCCTTGGGCAAGAAGACCATTCAATTTCATTTTTTTCCCATCCATATTTTTTCCTCCTGCAGGCTGCTGATGAGCTGGTTTCTGACGGGCTGGGGCTGGTTGCTGGGGCTGGTCCTGGGGCTGGCTGCTGATGGGCTGGTCCTGGGGCTGGGTGCTGATGGGCTGGTCCTGGTTTCTGACGGGCTGGTCCTGGGGCTGGTCCTGGGGCTGGGGCTGGCTGCTGATGGGCTGGTCCTGGGGCTGGGTGCTGACGGGCTGGCCCTGGGGCTGGTTGCTGACGGGCTGGTCCTGGTTGCTGACGGGCTGGTCCTGGGGCTGGTCCTGGGGCTGGCTGCTGATGGGCTGGTCCTGGGGCTGGGTGCTGATGGGCTGGTCCTGGTTTCTGACGGGCTGGTCCTGGGGCTGGTCCTGGGGCTGGGGCTGGCTGCTGATGGGCTGGTCCTGGGGCTGGGTGCTGACGGGCTGGTCCTGGGGTTGGCTGCTTACGGGCTGGTCCTTGGGCTGGGTGCTGACGGGCTGGTCCTGGGGCTGACTGGCTGGTCCTGGGGCTGGTTGCTGACGGGCTGGTCCTGGGGCTGGCTGCTGACGGGCTGGTCCTGGGGTTGACTGCTTACGGGCTGGTCCTTGGGCTGGGTGCTGACGGGCTGGTCCTGGGGCTGACTGGCTGGTCCTGGGGCTGGCTACTGACGGGCTGGTCCTGGGGTTGGCTGCTTTCGGGCTGGTCCTGGGGCTGGGTGCTGACGGGCTGGTCCTGGGGCTGACTGGCTGGTCCTGGGGCTGGTTGCTGACGGGCTGGTCCTGGGGCTGGGTGCTGACGGGCTGGTCCTGGGGCTGACTGCTGACGGGCTGGTCCTGGGTCTGGTCCTGGGGCTGGGGCTGGCTGCTGATGGGCTGGTCCTGGGGCTGGGTGCTGACGGGGTGTTCCTGGGGCTGGCTGCTGACGGGCTGGTCCTGGGGTTGGGTGCTGATGGGCTGGCCCTGAGGCTGGGTGCTGACGGGCTGGTCCTGGTTGCTGACGGGCTGGTCCTGGGGCTGGTCCTGGGGCTGGCTGCTGACGGGCTGGTCCTGGGGCTGACTGGCTGGTCCTGGGGCTAGTTGCTGATGGGCTGGTCCTGGGGCTGGGTGCTGACGGGCTGGTCCTGGGGCTGGTTGCTGACGGGCTGGTCCTGGTTGCTGACGGGCTGATCCTGGGGCTGGTTGCTGACGGGCTGGTCCTGGTTGCTGACGGGCTGGTCCTGGTTGCTGACGGGCTGGTCCTGGGTGCTGACGGGCTGGTCCTGGGGCTGGTTGCTGACGGGCTGGTCCTGGTTGCTGACGGGCTGGTCCTGGGGCTGACTGAGGGTCAATTGCATCATCTTCTTCCAACTCACTGTCAGACTCCGAATTGACAGAGAGATGATCCTCATAGTAGGAAAATTCTTCATCTTCCAAAGTGGACGACGCTCCTTCCACACTAGCTTCTCTCTCTGCAATTTGTTTATTAGGCCCTCTGTGCAGAGATTATTTTTGCCATTCTGATTGATTGTGGTAAGGAGCCACAAATGCAAAGCTATTTATTTATTAGTTGTGTCCCTCCCCCAATTTGCACCTGGCTGGGGTAGAGTCTGGGAAAATATAGATTTTTTTTTTTTACAATGTATCGAAATAATGTATTGTAATAACTTTGTGCAGGTTCCCGTAAGACAGTGTGTAGTTTCAGACACTACAAAAGGGCAAAGAGTGTGAGAAAAGTGGGAGACAGACAGACAGGTAGGGAGACAGACAGGTTCTTGGTGCTATGTTGAAACAGCAGGCCCAGGGAGGAGGAACACACCTACACACACACTTTTCCACACTTTTATTACCCTCGGGTCCAGTGGACCAGAACACCACAGTGGACCAGAACACCACATATGTAATATTAATGTGTAGGGGGGGTCCAGTGGACCAGAACACCACATATGTAATATTAATGTGTAGGGGGGTCCAGTGGACCAGAACACCACATATGTAATATTAATGTGTAGGGGGGTCCAGTGGACCAGAACACCACATATGTAATATTAATGTGTAGGGGGGGTCCAGTGGACCAGAACACCACATATGTAATATTAATGTGTAGGGGGGTCCAGTGGACCAGAAAACCACATATGTAATATTAATGTGTAGGGGGGGTCCAGTGGACCAGAACACCACATATGTAATATTAATGTGTAGGGGGGTCCAGTGGACCAGAACACCACATATGTAATATTAATGTGTAGGGGGGGTCCAGTGGACCAGAACACCACATATGTAATATTAATGTGTAGGGGGGTCCAGTGGACCAGAACACCACAAATGTAATATTAATGTGTAGGGGGGTCCAGTGGACCAGAACACCACATATGTAATATTAATGTGTAGGGGGGGTCCAGTGGACCAGAACACCACATATGTAATATTAATGTGTAGGGGGGTCCAGTGGACCAGAACACCACATATGTAATATTAATGTGTAGGGGGGGTCCAGTGGACCAGAACACCACATATGTAATATTAATGTGTAGGGGGGTCCAGTGGACCCGAACACCACATATGTAATATTAATGTGTAGGGGGGGTCCAGTGGACCAGAACACCACATATGTAATATTAATGTGTAGGGGGGTCCAGTGGACCAGAACACCACATTAATGTGTAGGGGGGGTCCAGTGGACCAGAACACCACATATGTAATATTAATGTGTAGGGGGGGTCCAGTGGACCAGAACACCACATATGTAATATTAATGTGTAGGGGGGTCCAGTGGACCAGAACACCACATATGTAATATTAATGTGTAGGGGGGTCCAGTGGACCAGAACACCACATATGTAATATTAATGTGTAGGGGGGTCCAGTGGACCCGAACACCACATTAATGTGTAGGGGGGGTCCAGTGGACCAGAACACCACATTAATGTGTAGGGGGGTCCAGTGGACCAGAACACCACATATGTAATATTAATGTGTAGGGGGGTCCAGTGGACCAGAACACCACATATGTAATATTAATGTGTAGGGGGGTCCAGTGGACCCGAACACCACATATGTAATATTAATGTGTAGGGGGGTCCAGTGGACCAGAACACCACATATGTAATATTAATGTGTAGGGGGGTCCAGTGGACCAGAACACCACATATGTAATATTAATGTGTAGGGGGGGTCCAGTGGACCAGAACACCACATATGTAATATTAATGTGTAGGGGGGGTCCAGTGGACCAGAACACCACATATGTAATATTAATGTGTAGGGGGGTCCAGTGGACCAGAACACCACATATGTAATATTAATGTGTAGGGGGGGTCCAGTGGACCAGAACACCACATATGTAATATTAATGTGTAGGGGGGTCCAGTGGACCAGAACACCACATATGTAATATTAATGTGTAGGGGGGTCCAGTGGACCAGAACACCACATATGTAATATTAATGTGTAGGGGGGGTCCAGTGGACCAGAACACCACATATGTAATATTAATGTGTAGGGGGGGTCCAGTGGACCAGAACACCACATATGTAATATTAATGTGTAGGGGGGGTCCAGTGGACCAGAACACCACATATGTAATATTAATGTGTAGGGGGGGTCCAGTGGACCAGAACACCACATATGTAATATTAATGTGTAGGGGGGTCCAGTGGACCAGAACACCACATATGTAATATTAATGTGTAGGGGGGGTCCAGTGGACCAGAACACCACATATGTAATATTAATGTGTAGGGGGGTCCAGTGGACCCGAACACCACATTAATGTGTAGGGGGGGTCCAGTGGACCAGAACACCACATTAATGTGTAGGGGGGTCCAGTGGACCAGAACACCACATATGTAATATTAATGTGTAGGGGGGTCCAGTGGACCAGAACACCACATATGTAATATTAATGTGTAGGGGGGTCCAGTGGACCAGAACACCTCATATGTAATATTAATGTGTAGGGGGGGTCCAGTGGACCAGAACACCACATATGTAATATTAATGTGTAGGGGGGTCCAGCGGACCAGAACACCACATATGTAATATTAATGTGTAGGGGGGTCCAGTGGACCCGAACACCACATATGTAATATTAATGTGTAGGGGGGTCCAGTGGACCAGAACACCACATATGTAATATTAATGTGTAGGGGGGTCCAGTGGACCAGAACACCACATATGTAATATTAATGTGTAGGGGGGGTCCAGTGGACCAGAACACCACATATGTAATATTAATGTGTAGGGGGGGTCCAGTGGACCAGAACACCACATATGTAATATTAATGTGTAGGGGTGTCCAGTGGACCAGAACACCACATATGTAATATTAATGTGTAGGGGGGGTCCAGTGGACCAGAACACCACATATGTAATATTAATGTGTAGGGGGGTCCAGTGGACCAGAACACCACATATGTAATATTAATGTGTAGGGGGGGGTCCAGTGGACCAGAACACCACATATGTCATATTAATGTGTAGGGGGGGTCCAGTGGACCAGAACACCACATATGTCATATTTATGTGTAGGGGGGGTCCAGTGGACCACAACACCACATATGTAATATTAATGTGTAGGGGGGGTCCAGTGGACCAGAACACCACATATGTCATATTAATGTGTAGGGGGGGTCCAGTGGACCAGAACACCACATATGTCATATTAATGTGTAGGGGGGGTCCAGTGGACCAGAACACCACATATGTCATATTAATGTGTAGGGGGGGTCCAGTGGACCAGAACACCACATATGTAATATTAATGTGTAGGGGGGTCCAGTGGACCAGAACACCACATATGTAATATTAATGTGTAGGGGGGTCCAGTGGACCAGAACACCTCATATGTAATATTAATGTGTAGGGGGGTCCAGCGGACCAGAACACCTCATATGTAATATTAATGTGTAGGGGGGGTCCAGTGGACCAGAACACCACATATGTAATATTAATGTGTAGGGGGGGTCCAGTGGACCAGAACACCACAGTGGACCAGAACACCACATATGTAATATTAATGTGTAGGGGGGTCCAGTGGACCAGAACACCACATATGTAATATTAATGTGTAGGGGGGGTCCAGTGGACCAGAACACTACATATGTAATATTAATGTGTAGGGGGGGTCCAGTGGACCAGAACACCACATATGTAATATTAATGTGTAGGGGGGTCCAGTGGACCAGAACACTACATATGTAATATTAATGTGTAGGGGGGGTCCAGTGGACCAGAACACCACATATGTAATATTAATGTGTAGGGGGGGTCCAGTGGACCAGAACACCACATATGTAATATTAATGTGTAGGGGGGTCCAGTGGACCAGAACACCACAGTGGACCAGAACACCACATATGTAATATTAATGTGTAGGGGGTCCAGTGGACCAGAACACCTCATATGTAATATTAATGTGTAGGGGGGTCCAGTGGACCAGAACACCACATATGTAATATTAATTTGTAGGGGGGTCCAGTGGACCAGAACATCACATATGTAATATTAATGTGTAGGGGGGTCCAGTGGACCAGAACACCACATATGTAATATTAATGTGTAGGGGGGTCCAGTGGACCAGAACACCTCATATGTAATATTAATGTGTAGGGGGGTCCAGTGGACCAGAACACCTCATATGTAATATTAATGTGTAGGGGGGTCCAGTGGACCAGAACACCTCATATGTAATATTAATGTGTAGGGGGGTCCAGTGGACCAGAACACCACATATGTAATATTAATGTGTAGGGGGGGTCCAGTGGACCAGAACACCACAGTGGACCAGAACACCACATATGTAATATTAATGTGTAGGGGGGGTCCAGTGGACCAGAACACCACAGTGGACCAGAACACCACATATGTAATATTAATGTGTAGGGGGGTCCAGTGGACCAGAACACCACATATGTAATATTAATGTGTAGGGGGGGTCCAGTGGACCAGAACACTACATATGTAATATTAATGTGTAGGGGGGGTCCAGCGGACCAGAACACCTCATATGTAATATTAATGTGTAGGGGGGGTCCAGTGGACCAGAACACCACATATGTAATATTAATGTGTAGGGGGGGTCCAGTGGACCAGAACACCACAGTGGACCAGAACACCACATATGTAATATTAATGTGTAGGGGGGGTCCAGTGGACCAGAACACCACATATGTAATATTAATGTGTAGGGGGGGTCCAGTGGACCAGAACACTACATATGTAATATTAATGTGTAGGGGGGGTCCAGTGGACCAGAACACCACATATGTAATATTAATGTGTAGGGGGGTCCAGTGGACCAGAACACTACATATGTAATATTAATGTGTAGGGGGGGTCCAGTGGACCAGAACACCACATATGTAATATTAATGTGTAGGGGGGGTCCAGTGGACCAGAACACCACATATGTAATATTAATGTGTAGGGGGGTCCAGTGGACCAGAACACCACAGTGGACCAGAACACCACATATGTAATATTAATGTGTAGGGGGTCCAGTGGACCAGAACACCTCATATGTAATATTAATGTGTAGGGGGGTCCAGTGGACCAGAACACCACATATGTAATATTAATTTGTAGGGGGGTCCAGTGGACCAGAACATCACATATGTAATATTAATGTGTAGGGGGGTCCAGTGGACCAGAACACCACATATGTAATATTAATGTGTAGGGGGGTCCAGTGGACCAGAACACCACATATGTAATATTAATGTGTAGGGGGGGGTCCAGTGGACCAGAACACCACATATGTAATATTAATGTGTAGGGGGGTCCAGTGGACCAGAACACCACATATGTAATATTAATGTGTAGGGGGGTCCAGTGGACCAGAACACCACATATGTAATATTAATGTGTAGGGGGGTCCAGTGGACCAGAACACCTCATATGTAATATTAATGTGTAGGGGGGTCCAGTGGACCAGAACACCACATATGTAATATTAATGTGTAGGGGGGGTCCAGTGGACCAGAACACCACAGTGGACCAGAACACCACATATGTAATATTAATGTGTAGGGGGGGTCCAGTGGACCAGAACACCACATAGGTAATATTAATGTGTAGGGGGGGTCCAGTGGACCAGAACACCACATATGTAATATTAATGTGTAGGGGGGGTCCAGTGGACCAGAACACCACATATGTAATATTAATGTGTAGGGGGGGTCCAGTGGACCAGAACACCACATATGTAATATTAATGTGTAGGGGGGGTCCAGTGGACCAGAACACCTCATATGTAATATTAATGTGTAGGGGGGTCCAGTGGACCAGAACACCACATATGTAATATTAATGTGTAGGGGGGGTCCAGTGGACCAGAACACCACAGTGGACCAGAACACCACATATGTAATATTAATGTGTAGGGGGGGTCCAGTGGACCAGAACACCACAGTGGACCAGAACACCACATATGTAATATTAATGTGTAGGGGGGGGTCCAGTGGACCAGAACACCACATATGTAATATTAATGTGTAGGGGGGGTCCAGTGGACCAGAACACCACAGTGGACCAGAACACCACATATGTAATATTAATGTGTAGGGGGGTCCAGTGGACCAGAACACCACATATGTAATATTAATGTGTAGGGGGGTCCAGTGGACCAGAACACCTCATATGTAATATTAATGTGTAGGGGGGTCCAGTGGACCAGAACACCACATATGTAATATTAATGTGTAGGGGGGGTCCAGTGGACCAGAACACCACATATGTAATATTAATGTGTAGGGGGGTCCAGTGGACCAGAACACCACATATGTAATATTAATGTGTAGGGGGGGTCCAGTGGACCAGAACACCACATATGTAATATTAATGTGTAGGGGGGGTCCAGTGGACCAGAACACCACATATGTAATATTAATGTGTAGGGGGGGTCCAGTGGACCAGAACACCACATATGTAATATTAATGTGTAGGGGGGGTCCAGGGGACCAGAACACCACATATGTAATATTAATGTGTAGGGGGGTCCAGTGGACCAGAACACCACATATGTAATATTAATGTGTAGGGGGGTCCAGTGGACCAGAACACCACATATGTAATATTAATGTGTAGGGGGGGGGTCCAGTGGACCAGAACACCACATATGTAATATTAATGTGTAGGGGGGTCCAGTGGACCAGAACACCACATATGTAATATTAATGTGTAGGGAGGTCCAGTGGACCAGAACACCACATATGTAATATTAATGTGTAGGGGGGGTCCAGTGGACCAGAACACCACATATGTAATATTAATGTGTAGGGGGGGGTCCAGTGGACCAGAACACCACATATGTAATATTAATGTGTAGGGGGGTCCAGTGGACCAGAACACCACATATGTAATATTAATGTGTAGGGGGGTCCAGTGGACCAGAACACCACATATGTAATATTAATGTGTAGGGGGGGTCCAGTGGACCAGAACACCACATATGTAATATTAATGTGTAGGGGGGGGTCCAGTGGACCAGAACACCACATATGTAATATTAATGTGTAGGGGGGTCCAGTGGACCAGAACACCACATATGTAATATTAATGTGTAGGGGGGGTCCAGTGGACCAGAACACCACATATGTAATATTAATGTGTAGGGGGGTCCAGTGGACCAGAACACCACATATGTAATATTAATGTGTAGGGGGGTCCAGTGGACCAGAACACCACATATGTAATATTAATGTGTAGGGGGGTCCAGTGGACCAGAACACCACATATGTAATATTAATGTGTAGGGGGGGTCCAGCGGACCAGAACACCTCATATGTAATATTAATGTGTAGGGGGGGTCCAGTGGACCAGAACACCTCATATGTAATATTAATGTGTAGGGGGGTCCAGTGGACCAGAACACCACATATGTAATATTAATGTGTAGGGGGGGTCCAGTGGACCAGAACACCACATATGTAATATTAATGTGTAGGGGGGGTCCAGTGGACCAGAACACCACAGTGGACCAGAACACCACATATGTAATATTAATGTGTAGGGGGGTCCAGTGGACCAGAACACCACATATGTAATATTAATGTGTAGGGGGGGTCCAGTGGACCAGAACACCACATATGTAATATTAATGTGTAGGGGGGTCCAGTGGACCAGAACACCACATATGTAATATTAATGTGTAGGGGGGTCCAGTGGACCAGAACACCACATATGTAATATTAATGTGTAGGGGGGTCCAGTGGACCAGAACACCACATATGTAATATTAATGTGTAGGGGGGTCCAGTGGACCAGAACACCACATATGTAATATTAATGTGTAGGGGGGGTCCAGCGGACCAGAACACCTCATATGTAATATTAATGTGTAGGGGGGTCCAGTGGACCAGAACACCACATATATAATATTAATGTGTAGGGGGGGTCCAGTGGACCAGAAAACCACATATGTAATATTAATGTGTAGGGGGGTCCAGTGGACCAGAACACCACATATGTAATATTAATGTGTAGGGGGGTCCAGTGGACCAGAACACCACATATGTAATATTAATGTGTAGGGGGGGTCCAGTGGACCAGAACACCACATATGTAATATTAATGTGTAGGGGGGGTCCAGTGGACCAGAACACCACAGTGGACCAGAACACCACATATGTAATATTAATGTGTAGGGGGGTCCAGTGGACCAGAACACCACATATGTAATATTAATGTGTAGGGGGGTCCAGTGGACCAGAACACCACATATGTAATATTAATGTGTAGGGGGGTCCAGTGGACCAGAACACCACATATGTAATATTAATGTGTAGGGGGGTCCAGTGGACCAGAACACCACATATGTAATATTAATGTGTAGGGGGGGTCCAGTGGACCAGAACACCACATATGTAATATTAATGTGTAGGGGGGGTCCAGTGGACCAGAACACCTCATATGTAATATTAATGTGTAGGGGGGTCCAGTGGACCAGAACACCACATATGTAATATTAATGTGTAGGGGGGTCCAGTGGACCAGAACACCACATATGTAATATTAATGTGTAGGGGGGTCCAGTGGACCAGAACACCACATATGTAATATTAATGTGTAGGGGGGTCCAGTGACGACCCACGAACACCACATATGTAATATTAATGTGTAGGGGGGTCCAGTGGACCAGAACACCACATATGTAATATTAATGTGTAGGGGGGGTCCAGTGGACCAGAACACCACATATGTAATATTAATGTGTAGGGGGGGTCCAGTGGACCAGAACACCACATATGTAATATTAATGTGTAGGGGGGTCCAGTGGACCAGAACACCACATATGTAATATTAATGTGTAGGGGGGTCCAGTGGACCAGAACACCACAGTGGACCAGAACACCACATATGTAATATTAATGTGTAGGGGGGTCCAGTGGACCAGAACACCTCATATGTAATATTAATGTGTAGGGGGGTCCAGTGGACCAGAACACCACATATGTAATATTAATGTGTAGGGGGGGTCCAGCGGACCAGAACACCTCATATGTAATATTAATGTGTAGGGGGGTCCAGTGGACCAGAACACCACATATGTAATATTAATGTGTAGGGGGGTCCAGTGGACCAGAACACCACATATGTAATATTAATGTGTAGGGGGGTCCAGTGGACCAGAACACCACATATATAATATTAATGTGTAGGGGGGGTCCAGTGGACCAGAAAACCACATATGTAATATTAATGTGTAGGGGGGTCCAGTGGACCAGAACACCACATATGTAATATTAATGTGTAGGGGGGGTCCAGTGGACCAGAACACCACATATGTAATATTAATGTGTAGGGGGGTCCAGTGGACCAGAACACCACATATGTAATATTAATGTGTAGGGGGGGTCCAGTGGACCAGAACACCACATATGTAATATTAATGTGTAGGGGGGGTCCAGTGGACCAGAACACCACATATGTAATATTAATGTGTAGGGGGGGTCCAGTGGACCAGAACACCACATATGTAATATTAATGTGTAGGGGGGGGTCCAGTGGACCAGAACACCTCATATGTAATATTAATGTGTAGGGGGGGGTCCAGTGGACCAGAACACCACATATGTAATATTAATGTGTAGGGGGGGTCCAGTGGACCAGAACACCACATATGTAATATTAATGTGTAGGGGGGGTCCAGTGGACCAGAACACCACATATGTAATATTAATGTGTAGGGGGGGTCCAGTGGACCAGAACACCACATATGTAATATTAATGTGTAGGGGGGGTCCAGTGGACCAGAACACCACATATGTAATATTAATGTGTAGGGGGGTCCAGTGGACCAGAACACCTCATATGTAATATTAATGTGTAGGGGGGTCCAGTGGACCAGAACACCTCATATGTAATATTAATGTGTAGGGGGGGGTCCAGTGGACCAGAACACCACATATGTAATATTAATGTGTAGGGGGGTCCAGTGGACCAGAACACCACATATGTAATATTAATGTGTAGGGGGGGTCCAGTGGACCAGAACACCACATATGTAATATTAATGTGTAGGGGGGGGGTCCAGTGGACCAGAACACCACATATATAATATTAATGTGTAGGGGGGTCCAGTGGACCAGAACACCACATATGTAATATTAATGTGTAGGGGGGGTCCAGTGGACCAGAACACCACATATGTAATATTAATGTGTAGGGGGGGTCCAGTGGACCAGAACACCACATATGTAATATTAATGTGTAGGGGGGGTCCAGTGGACCAGAACACCACATATGTAATATTAATGTGTAGGGGGGGTCCAGTGGACCAGAACACCACATATGTAATATTAATGTGTAGGGGGGTCCAGTGGACCAGAACACCACATATGTAATATTAATGTGTAGGGGGGTCCAGTGGACCAGAACACCACATATGTAATATTAATGTGTAGGGGGGGTCCAGTGGACCAGAACACCACATATGTAATATTAATGTGTAGGGGGGGGTCCAGTGGACCAGAACACCACATATGTAATATTAATGTGTAGGGGGGGTCCAGTGGACCAGAACACCACATATGTAATATTAATGTGTAGGGGGGTCCAGTGGACCAGAACACCACATATGTAATATTAATGTGTAGGGGGGGTCCAGTGGACCAGAACACCACATATGTAATATTAATGTGTAGGGGGGGTCCAGTGGACCAGAACACCACATATGTAATATTAATGTGTAGGGGGGGTCCAGTGGACCAGAACACCACATATGTAATATTAATGTGTAGGGGGGGGTCCAGTGGACCAGAACACCACATATGTAATATTAATGTGTAGGGGGGGGTCCAGTGGACCAGAACACCACATATATAATATTAATGTGTAGGGGGGTCCAGTGGACCAGAACACCACATATATAATATTAATGTGTAGGGGGGTCCAGTGGACCAGAACACCACATATATAATATTAATGTGTAGGGGGGGGTCCAGTGGACCAGAACACCACATATATAATATTAATGTGTAGGGGGGTCCAGTGGACCAGAACACCACATATGTAATATTAATGTGTAGGGGGGGTCCAGTGGACCAGAACACCACATATGTAATATTAATGTGTAGGGGGGGTCCAGTGGACCAGAACACCACATATGTAATATTAATGTGTAGGGGGGGGTCCAGTGGACCAGAACACCACATATATAATATTAATGTGTAGGGGGGTCCAGTGGACCAGAACACCACATATGTAATATTAATGTGTAGGGGGGGGTCCAGTGGACCAGAACACCACAGTGGACCAGAACACCACATATGTAATATTAATGTGTAGGGGGGGTCCAGTGGACCAGAACACCACATATGTAATATTAATGTGTAGGGGGGGTCCAGTGGACCAGAACACCACATATGTAATATTAATGTGTAGGGGGGTCCAGTGGACCAGAACACCACATATGTAATATTAATGTGTAGGGGGGGTCCAGTGGACCAGAACACCACATATGTAATATTAATGTGTAGGGGGGGTCCAGTGGACCAGAACACCACATATGTAATATTAATGTGTAGGGGGGGGTCCAGTGGACCAGAACACCACATATGTAATATTAATGTGTAGGGGGGTCCAGTGGACCAGAACACCACATATGTAATATTAATGTGTAGGGGGGGGTCCAGTGGACCAGAACACCACATATGTAATATTAATGTGTAGGGGGGGGTCCAGTGGACCAGAACACCACATATGTAATATTAATGTGTAGGGGGGGGTCCAGTGGACCAGAACACCTCATATGTAATATTAATGTGTAGGGGGGGGGTCCAGTGGACCAGAACACCACATATGTAATATTAATGTGTAGGGGGGGTCCAGTGGACCAGAACACCACATATGTAATATTAATGTGTAGGGGGGTCCAGTGGACCAGAACACCACATATGTAATATTAATGTGTAGGGGGGGGTCCAGTGGACCAGAACACCACATATATAATATTAATGTGTAGGGGGGTCCAGTGGACCAGAACACCACATATGTAATATTAATGTGTAGGGGGGGTCCAGTGGACCAGAACACCACATATGTAATATTAATGTGTAGGGGGGGTCCAGTGGACCAGAACACCACATATATAATATTAATGTGTAGGGGGGGTCCAGTGGACCAGAACACCACATATGTAATATTAATGTGTAGGGGGGGTCCAGTGGACCAGAACACCACATATGTAATATTAATGTGTAGGGGGGGTCCAGTGGACCAGAACACCACATATGTAATATTAATGTGTAGGGGGGTCCAGTGGACCAGAACACCACATATGTAATATTAATGTGTAGGGGGGTCCAGTGGACCAGAACACCACATATGTAATATTAATGTGTAGGGGGGGGTCCAGTGGACCAGAACACCACATATGTAATATTAATGTGTAGGGGGGGTCCAGTGGACCAGAACACCACATATGTAATATTAATGTGTAGGGGGGGTCCAGTGGACCAGAACACCACATATGTAATATTAATGTGTAGGGGGGGGTCCAGTGGACTAGAACACCACATATATAATATTAATGTGTAGGGGGGTCCAGTGGACCAGAACACCACATATGTAATATTAATGTGTAGGGGGGGTCCAGCGGACCAGAACACCACATATGTAATATTAATGTGTAGGGGGGGTCCAGTGGACCAGAACACCACATATATAATATTAATGTGTAGGGGGGTCCAGTGGACCAGAACACCACATATGTAATATTAATGTGTAGTGGGGGTCCAGTGGACCAGAACACCACATATGTAATATTAATGTGTAGGGGGGGGTCCAGTGGACCAGAACACCACATATGTAATATTAATGTGTAGGGGGGGGTCCAGTGGACCAGAACACCACATATGTAATATTAATGTGTAGGGGGGGTCCAGTGGACCAGAACACCACATATGTAATATTAATGTGTAGGGGGGGTCCAGTGGACCAGAACACCACATATGTAATATTAATGTGTAGGGGGGGTCCAGTGGACCAGAACACCACATATGTAATATTAATGTGTAGGGGGGTCCAGTGGACCAGAACACCACATATGTAATATTAATGTGTAGGGGGGGTCCAGTGGACCAGAACACCACATATGTAATATTAATGTGTAGGGGGGGTCCAGTGGACCAGAACACCACATATGTAATATTAATGTGTAGGGGGGGTCCAGTGGACCAGAACACCACATATGTAATATTAATGTGTAGGGGGGGTCCAGTGGACCAGAACACCTCATATGTAATATTAATGTGTAGGGGGGGTCCAGTGGACCAGAACACCACATATGTAATATTAATGTGTAGGGGGGGTCCAGTGGACCAGAACACCACATATGTAATATTAATGTGTAGGGGGGGTCCAGTGGACCAGAACACCACATATGTAATATTAATGTGTAGGGGGGGTCCAGTGGACCAGAACACCTCATATGTAATATTAATGTGTAGGGGGGGTCCAGTGGACCAGAACACCACATATGTAATATTAATGTGTAGGGGGGGTCCAGTGGACCAGAACACCTCATATGTAATATTAATGTGTAGGGGGGGTCCAGTGGACCAGAACACCACATATGTAATATTAATGTGTAGGGGGGGTCCAGTGGACCAGAACACCACATATGTAATATTAATGTGTAGGGGGGGTCCAGTGGACCAGAACACCACATATGTAATATTAATGTGTAGGGGGGGTCCAGTGGACCAGAACACCACATATGTAATATTAATGTGTAGGGGGGGTCCAGTGGACCAGAACACCACATATGTAATATTAATGTGTAGGGGGGGTCCAGTGGACCAGAACACCACATATGTCATATTAATGTGTAGGGGGGTCCAGTGGACCAGAACACCACATATGTAATATTAATGTGTAGGGGGGTCCAGTGGACCAGAACACCACATATGTAATATTAATGTGTAGGGGGGTCCAGTGGACCAGAACACCACATATGTAATATTAATGTGTAGGGGGGTCCAGTGGACCAGAACACCACATATGTAATATTAATGTGTAGGGGGGTCCAGTGGACCAGAACACCACATATGTAATATTAATGTGTAGGGGGGGTCCAGTGGACCAGAACACCACATATGTAATATTAATGTGTAGGGGGGGTCCAGTGGACCAGAACACCACATATGTAATATTAATGTGTAGGGGGGGTCCAGTGGACCAGAACACCACATATGTAATATTAATGTGTAGGGGGGTCCAGTGGACCAGAACACCACATATGTAATATTAATGTGTAGGGGGGGTCCAGTGGACCAGAACACCACAGTGGACCAGAACACCACATATGTAATATTAATGTGTAGGGGGGTCCAGTGGACCAGAACACCACATATGTAATATTAATGTGTAGGGGGGTCCAGTGGACCAGAACACCACATATGTAATATTAATGTGTAGGGGGGTCCAGTGGACCAGAACACCACATATGTAATATTAATGTGTAGGGGGGGTCCAGTGGACCAGAACACCACAGTGGACCAGAACACCACATTAATGTGTAGGGGTCCAGTGGACCAGAACACCACAGTGGACCAGAACACCACATTAATGTGTAGGGGGGTCCAGTGGACCAGAACACCACATATGTAATATGAATGTGTAGGGGGGTCCAGTGGACCAGAACACCTCATATGTAATATTAATGTGTAGGGGGGTCCAGTGGACCAGAACACCACATATGTAATATTAATGTGTAGGGGGGGCCCAGTGGACCAGAACACCACATATGTAATATTAATGTGTAGGGGGGGTCCAGTGGACCAGAACACCACATATGTAATATTAATGTGTAGGGGGGGTCCAGTGGACCAGAACACCACATATGTAATATTAATGTGTAGGGGGGTCCAGTGGACCAGAACACTACATATGTAATATTAATGTGTAGGGGGGTCCAGTGGACCAGAACAGCACATATGTAATATTAATGTGTTGGGGGGGTGCACGGTGTTCACTCAATGAAAATGTGTTATTTTACATGTTCTTCACAGAAAATGAGCCAAGGCCAATGAGTCTCAAGTTGAAAAAAATAATGAATTGTGTCATTTTTTTTTCAGTAAACATTGTAAATGGTTCCCACAGACCCGGACACCACACAAGGGTTAAATTGTCCCCCCCCCCCCTTATCAATCTACACACTTTAACCCGTAATGACAAAGCAAAAACAGGTTTTTAGAAATGTTTGTTAATTTATTAAAAATAAAAAAAATGAAATATCACCTTTACATAAGTATTCAGACCCTTTACTCAGTACTTTGTTGAAGCACCTTTGGCAGTGATTACAGCCTTGAGTCTTCTTGGGTATGATGCTACAAGCTTGGCACACCTGTATTTGGGGAGTTTCTCCCATTCTTCTCTGCAGATCTTCTCAAGCTCTGTCAGGTTGGATTGGGAGAATTGCTGCACAGCTATTTTCAGGTCTCTGCAGAGATGTTCGATTGGGTTCAAGTCCAGGCTCTGGCTGGGCCACTCAAGAACATTCACAGACTTGTCCCGAAGCCACTCCTGCGTTGTCTTGGCTGTGTGCTTAGGGTCGTTGTCCTGTTGGAAGGTGAACCTTCGCCCCAGTCTGAGGTCCTGAGCGCTCTGGAGCCGGTTTTCATCAAGGATCTCTCTCTACTTTGCTCCGTTCATCTTTCTCTCGATCCTGACTAGTCTCCCAGTCTCTGCCGCTGAAAAACATCCTCACAGCATGATGCTGCCACCATCACGCTTCACCGTAGGGATGGTGCCAGGTTTCCTCCAGATGTGACGCTTGGCATTCATTGTCATTATGGGGTATTGTGTGTAGATGCCTGGGGATTACCGTAGATATATTTTAATCAATTTTACAATAAGGCTGTAATGTAACAACGTGTGGAAAAATTCAAGGGGTCTGAATATTTTCCGAAGCCCACTGCATACTCTAGTTTTATGATGATTTGTTTAAGGGTATAGAGTCTAGTTTTCCAAATGCTGTGTAATGGTCTAGTACATGTGAGAATGGCCGCTATGATGAGGATTAATGACGGTAGTGAGGGGCTAAGTGGGAACAATGATGTAGAAAAAAGCACATTCCAGATAAACCTGGTGGAAAAGTAATCTGACAGAGGAGCAAGGGAGAGGAGGAGAGTAGAGGAGGGGAGTAGAGGACGGGAGTAGAGGAGAAATGAGAGAGGAGGAGAGAGAGGAGAGGAGAGGAGAAAAGAGGAGAGAGTAGAAGAGAGTAGAGGAGGGGAGTAGAGGAGGAGAGTAGAGGAGGAGAGTATAGGAGGAGAGTAGAGGAGGGGAGGGGAGTAGAGGAGGAGAGTAGAGGAGGAGAGTATAGGAGGAGAGTAGAGTAGAGGAGGAGAGTAGAGGAGGAGAGTAGAGGAGGGGAGTAGAGGAGAAAGGAGAGGAGAGGAGAGTAGAGGAGAAAGGAGAGGAGAAAAGAGGAGAGAGAGGAGAGAGAGGAGTAGAGGAGGAGAGTAGAGGAGGGGAGTAGAGGAGGAGAGTAGAGGAGGGGAGTAGAGGAGGAGAGTAGAGGAGAAAGGAGAGGAGAGGAGAGGAGAAAAGAGGAGAGAGAGGAGAGGAGAAAAGAGGAGGGAGAGGAGAGGAGAGGGGAGACATGAGTAGAGGAGGGGAGTAGAGGAGGAGAGTAGAGGAGGAGGGTAGAGGAGAGAGGAGAGGAGGGGAGTAGAGGAGAAAGGGGAGGAGAGGAGAGGAGAAAAGAGGAGAGAGAGGAGAGGAGAGGGGAGAGATGAGTAGAGGAGGGGAGTAGAGGAGAGAGATGGAGGATGGGTTGGCGCCCCCCTTGGGTTGTGGCGTGGCAGAGATCTTTATGAGCTATACTCTGCCTTTTCTCAGGATGGTAAGTTGGTGGTTGAAGGTATCCCTCTAGTGGTGTGGGGGCTGTGCTTTGGCAAAGTGGGTGGGGTTATATCCTGCCTGTTTGGCCCTGTCCGGGGGTATCATCGGATGGGGCCACAGTGTCTCCTGACCCTTCCTGTCTCAGCCTCCAGTATTTATGCTGCAGTAGTTTATGTGTCGGGGGTCTGTTATATCTGGATTATTTCTCCTGTCTTATCCGGTGTCCTGTGTGAATTTAAGTATTGTAACGCACTGGGCGTAGTGGGTGCGGAGTCAGGTGCAGGAGGCAGGAGGTACAGAAATAGCGCTTTATTACACACAGGGAAAATAGTACTCGCCAAGATACTGGGCGCACATACACAAATGCCCAAAACCAGGACCTAACCAGTCCGGAGGGAAAACCCAAAAACAACACGCACTACCACACAATAAAATCAATAAGCCCGCACAAAGAGCAGACGGGCCTACCGGCTTAAATAGCCCAACTAAAACCCAAACAAGAAACAGGTGTTACTAATCAGACAAAAACAACAGAAAAGGGAAAAGGGATCGGTGGCAGCTAGTAGGCCGGTGACGACGACCGCCGAACAGGAAGAGGAGCCACCTTCGGTAGGAGTCGTGACAAGTATGCTCTCTCTCTCTCTCTCTCTCTCTCTCTCTCTCTCTCTCTCTCTCTCTCTCTCTCTCTCTCTCTCTCTCTCTCTCTCTCTCTCTCTCTCTTTCTCTCTCTCTCTCTCTCTCTCTCTCTCTCTCTCTCTCTCTCTCTCTCTCTCTCTCTCTCTCTCTCTCTCTCTCTCTCTCTCTCTCTCTCTCATCCTCAAACTGCCCTGCATACCGGCAAGACAGTCACCCCCCCTTCAGCACTGGACACACACAGGTCCCACAATAGCATTGCTCCTCCATTGTTGTGAAAGATACACTTACAGAGCTGGAGAGAGAGACAGGATGGAGGTTAGAGAGCTGGTCCTCTAGACAGAACAAACACACAAAACAGACCAGCACCAGAAAACAAGACCCAGAGGGCTGAAGGTGGAGATAGATGGCTGTCAGAGAGACTGAGTTGAGAGAAGGAGGAGAGAGAGGGGAACACATGAGACAGGTAACAGCAGTGAAATAGGAGAGAAAGGAATACATGAGACAGCTAACAGCACTAAAGGACGAGATCAGAAAGCTGAGGTGTGACAGAGAGCAGGACACTCCCCCAGAGAGAAGCCAGTAGAACAGCCCACCTCAGACCCAGACCACAACCTCAACACCACATTGGGACACATTGGAGAGACAACACAGGACCTACAAACCCAACAGACCCCACCCCCTCCTAACAGACCCCACCCCCTCCTAACAGACCCCACCCACTCCTAACAGAGCCCACCCCCTCCCAACAGACCCCACCCCCTCCCAACAGACCCCGCCCCCCTAGCAGACCCCACCCCCTCCTGGCAGACCACGCCCCCTCCAAACAGACCCCACCCCCTCCTAACAGACCCCACCCCCTCCTAACAGACCCCACCCCCTCCTAACAGACCCCACCCCCTCCTAACAGACCCCCTGTCAGTTCCCCTGATAGCCCTCCTGACAACCCCCCCCCACATCCACTGAGGACAAACAAAGGCCAGAGATTGTGCTCCTCATTGACTCAAATGGCAAATACATTCAAGAGAATACACTTTTTGCCAAACACAAAGTGGCTAAACTCTGGTTCCCAAACACTAGGCATGCCCTGGGGCTGTTGTCAGAGGACAGACTAGGGTCTCCCATCCACATCCTAATTCACATGGTCACATACAACCTGAGGGCCCAACAGGAAAGGGTGGTCACAGCACTCAAGTGGTTATCTCCACCCTGCTACCTGGAAAATACTTTCCACCTGCCACCACACAGCGGGTGAATGCAAGCATTTCGTGAGACTGTGCCTCAAAACCTAATGTCTACCTGGACCACCACTCCACCCTGGACTTAAACAGCCTTTACGACCAGGTCCACCTGTACAAGGCAGCAATACCAACTTTTACCAGGATCCTGAAGGACATCACCCTCAACCGTAGCCCCAGAACCTCACACAGGAGCAACAGAGCAACGGACACCCGGCCAGACCACAGCACCTCACACAGGAGCAACAGATCAACGGACACCCGGCCAGACCACAGCACCTCACACAGGAGCAACAGAGCAACGGACACCCGGCCAGACCACAGCACCTCACACAGGAGCAACAGAGCAACGGACACCCGGCCAGACCACAGCACCTCACACAGCAGAACAGAGCAACGGACACCCGACCAGACCACAGCACCTCACACAGGAGCAACAGAGCAACGGACACCCGGCCCTGACCACAGCACCTCACACAGGAGCAACAGAGCAACGGACACCCGGCCAGACCACAGCACCTCACACAGGAGCAACAGAGCAACGGACACCCGGCCAGACCACAGCACCTCACACAGGAGCAACAGAGCAACGGACACCCGGCCAGACCACAGCACCTCACACAGGAGCAACAGAGCAACGGACACCGGGCCCTGGCCACAGCACCTCACACAGGAGCAACAGAGCAACGGACACCCGGCCAGACCACAGCACCTCACACAGGAGCAACAGAGCAACGGACACCCGGCCAGACCACAGCACCTCACACAGGAGCAACAGAGCAACGGACACCCGGCCCAGACCACAGCACCTCACACAGGTGCAACAGAGCAACGGACACCCGGCCAGACCACAGCACCTCACACAGGAGCAACAGAGCAACGGACACCCGGCCAGACCACAGCACCTCACACAGGAGCAACAGAGCAACGGACACCCGACCAGACCACAGCACCTCACACAGGAGCAACAGAGCAACGGACACCCGGCCAGACCACAGCACCTCACACAGGAGCAACAGAGCAACGGACACCCGGCCAGACCACAGCACCTCACACAGCAGAACAGAGCAACGGACACCCGACCAGACCACAGCACCTCACACAGGAGCAGCAGAGCAACGGACACCCGGCCAGACCACAGCACCTCACACAGGAGCAACAGAGCAACGGACACCCGGCCAGACCACAGCACCTCACACAGGAGCAACAGAGCAACGGACACCCGGCCAGACCACAGCACCTCACACAGGAGCAACAGAGCAACGGACACCCGCCAGACCACAGCGCCTCACACAGGAGCAACAGAGCAACGGACACCCGGCCAGACCACAGCACCTCACACAGGAGCAACAGAGCAACGGACACCCGGCCAGACCACAGCACCTCACACAGGAGCAACAGAGCAACGGACACCCGGCCAGACCACAGCACCTCACACAGGAGCAACAGAGCAACGGACACCCGGCCAGACCACAGCACCTCACACAGGAGCAACAGAGCAACGGACACCCGGCCAGACCACAGCACCTCACACAGGAGCAACAGAGCAACGGACACCCGGCCAGACCACAGCACCTCACACAGGAGCAACAGAGCAACGGACACCCGGCCAGACCACAGCACCTCACACAGGAGCAACAGAGCAACGGACACCCGGCCAGACCACAGCACCTCACACAGGAGCAACAGAGCAACGGGCACCCGGCCCTGACCACAGCACCTCACACAGGAGCAACAGAGCAACGGACACCCGGCCAGACCACAGCACCTCACACAGGAGCAACAGAGTAACGGACACCCGGCCAGACCACAGCACCTCACACAGGAGCAACAGAGCAACGGACACCCGGCCAGACCACAGCACCTCACACAGGAGCAACAGAGCAACGGACACCCGGCCAGACCACAGCACCTCACACAGGAGCAACAGAGCAACGGGCACCCGGCCCTGACCACAGCACCTCACACAGGAGCAACAGAGCAACGGACACCCGGCCAGACCACAGCACCTCACACAGGAGCAACAGAGTAACGGACACCCGGCCAGACCACAGCACCTCACACAGGAGCAACCGAGCAACGGACACCCGGCCAGACCACAGCACCTCACACAGCAGAACAGAGCAACGGACACCCGACCAGACCACAGCACCTCACACAGGAGCAGCAGAGCAACGGACACCCGGCCAGACCACAGCACCTCACACAGGAGCAACAGAGCAACGGACACCCGGCCAGACCACAGCACATCACACAGGAGTAACAGAGCAACGGACACCCGGCCAGACCACAGCACCTCACACAGGAGCAACAGAGCAACGGACACCCGGCCAGACCACAGCACCTCACACAGGAGCAACAGAGCAACGGACACCCGGCCCAGACCACAGCACCTCACACAGGAGCAACAGAGCAACGGACACCCGGCCAGACCACAGCACCTCACACAGGAGCAACAGAGCAACGGACACCCGGCCAGACCACAGCACCTCACACAGGAGCAACAGAGCAACGGACACCCGGCCAGACCACAGCACCTCACACAGGAGCAACAGAGCAACGGACACCCGGCCAGACCACAGCACCTCACACAGGAGCAACAGAGCAACGGACACCCGGCCAGACCACAGCACCTCACACAGGAGCAACAGAGCAACGGACACCCGGCCAGACCAAAGCACCTCACACAGGAGCAACAGAGCAACGGACACCCGGCCAGACCACAGCACCTCACACAGGAGCAACAGAGCAACGGACACCCGGCCAGACCACAGCACCTCACACAGGAGCAACAGAGCAACGGACACCCGGCCAGACCACAGCACCTCACACAGGAGCAACAGAGCAACGGACACCCGGCCAGACCACAGCACCTCACACAGGATCAACAGAGCAACGGACACCCGGCCCAGACCACAGCACCTCACACAGGAGCAACAGAGCAACGGACACCCGGCCAGACCACAGCACCTCACACAGGAGCAACAGAGCAACGGACACCCGCCCAGACCACAGCACCTCACACAGGAGCAACAGAGCAACGGACACCCGGCCAGACCACAGCACCTCACACAGGAGCAACAGAGCAACGGACACCCGGCCAGGCCACAGCACCTCACACAGGAGCAACAGAGCAACGGACACCCGGCCAGACCACAGCACCTCACACAGGAGCAACAGAGCAACGGACACCCGGCCAGACCACAGCACCTCACACAGGAGCAACAGAGCAACGGACACCCGGCCAGACCACAGCACCTCACACAGGAGCAACAGAGCAACGGACACCCGGCCCAGACCAGCGAGACTCCCTCCTGAAGGAAGTGCACATAGAGAACCCACACCAAGAGGACTTACACCCAGACCACAGCATCACCAGCCACACCCCCAATCCCCCTCAAACATACCCTTTCCACACCCTATATAGGCCGCCCCATATCAGACCTATGCCCCTTCTGCCCCCTCCCCATGCCCCCCGCCCCTGCGGCAAGGACCTCAACATGACAGCAGGACATATGCCCAGAACGTGAGCAGAGCAACAGGCCCAACCCCCACTATTACACCCGGCCAAGCCCCATCCTGCAACCTAAGAGGTGTGTATCAGATATTCAACATGCTCTGCTCACACCTACTGTGATGTTCCAGACCTAAACCACACAAAAACAACACTAGACACTATGGAACACAAAGCTTTTACTATCTCATCCTGGAATATACAAGGTCTGAGGTCACCTGCCTTTAGCCTGAAGAGCAGGAACCCAGACTTCAGCAAAGAAATTGGAAACATAGACATTGTCATCCTACAAGAAACCTGGTATAGAGGAGACGGACCCACTGGTTGCCCTCTAGGTTACAGAGAGCTGGTAGTCCCATCCACCACACTACCAGGTGGGTGGTATAGAGGAGACGGACCCACTGGTTGCCCTCTAGGTTACAGAGAGCTGGTAGTCCCATCCACCACACTACCAGGTGGGTGGTATAGAGGAGACGGACCCACTGGTTGCCCTCTAGGTTACAGAGAGCTGGTAGTCCCATTCACCACACTACCAGGTGGGTGGTATAGAGGAGATGGACCCACTGGTTGCCCTCTAGGTTACAGAGAGCTGGTAGTCCCATCCACCACACTACCAGGTGGGTGGTATAGAGGAGATGGACCCACTGGTTGTCCTCTAGGTTACAGAGAGCTGGTAGTCCCATCCACCACACTACCAGGTGGGTGGTATAGAGGAGATGGACCCACTGGTTGCCCTCTAGGTTACAGAGAGCTGGTAGTCCCATCCACCACACTACCAGGTGGGTGGTATAGAGGAGATGGACCCACTGGTTGCCCTCTAGGTTACAGAGAGCTGGTAGTCCCATCCACCACACTACCAGGTGGGTGGTATAGAGGAGACGGACCCACTGGTTGCCCTCTAGGTTACAGAGAGCTGGTAGTCCCATCCACCACACTACCAGGTGGGTGGTATAGAGGAGACGGACCCACTGGTTGCCCTCTAGGTTACAGAGAGCTGGTAGTCCCATCCACCACACTACCAGGTGGGTGGTATAGAGGAGACGGACCCACTGGTTGCCCTCTAGGTTACAGAGAGCTGGTAGTCCCATTCACCACACTACCAGGTGGGTGGTATAGAGGAGACGGACCCACTGGTTGCCCTCTAGGTTACAGAGAGCTGGTAGTCCCATCCACCACACTACCAGGTGGGTGGTATAGAGGAGACGGACCCACTGGTTGCCCTCTAGGTTACAGAGAGCTGGTAGTCCCATTCACCACACTACCAGGTGGGTGGTATAGAGGAGATGGACCCACTGGTTGCCCTCTAGGTTACAGAGAGCTGGTAGTCCCATCCACCACACTACCAGGTGGGTGGTATAGAGGAGACGGACCCACTGGTTGCCCTCTAGGTTACAGAGAGCTGGTAGTCCCATCCACCACACTACCAGGTGGGTGGTATAGAGGAGACGGACCCACTGGTTGCCCTCTAGGTTACAGAGAGCTGGTAGTCCCATCCACCACACTACCAGGTGGGTGGTATAGAGGAGACGGACCCACTGGTTGCCCTCTAGGTTACAGAGAGCTGGTAGTCCCATCCACCACACTACCAGGTGGGTGGTATAGAGGAGACGGACCCACTGGTTGCCCTCTAGGTTACAGAGAGCTGGTAGTCCCATCCACCACACTACCAGGTGGGTGGTATAGAGGAGACGGACCCACTGGTTGCCCTCTAGGTTACAGAGAGCTGGTAGTCCCATCCACCACACTACCAGGTGGGTGGTATAGAGGAGACGGACCCACTGGTTGCCCTCTAGGTTACAGAGAGCTGGTAGTCCCATCCACCACACTACCAGGTGGGTGGTATAGAGGAGACGGACCCACTGGTTGCCCTCTAGGTTACAGAGAGCTGGTAGTCCCATCCACCACACTACCAGGTGGGTGGTATAGAGGAGACGGACCCACTGGTTGCCCTCTAGGTTACAGAGAGCTGGTAGTCCCATCCACCAAACTAACAGGTGGGTGTTATAGAGGAGACAGACCCACTGGTTGTCCTCTAGGTTACAGAGAGCTGGTAGTCCCATCCACCACACTACCAGGTGGGTGGTATAGAGGAGACGGACCCACTGGTTGCCCTCTAGGTTACAGAGAGCTGGTAGTCCCATCCACCACACTACCAGGTGGGTGGTATAGAGGAGACGGACCCACTGGTTGCCCTCTAGGTTACAGAGAGCTGGTAGTCCCATCCACCACACTACCAGGTGGGTGGTATAGAGGAGACATGGGGTGGGGGGGGAGAGGGATGGGGGGGGGGGGCTGTCTGTTCTCTGCCCCCACCGTATGAAAATGTATGAACACATTATTGTAGGTATTTGCTCAACAACATATATTATTATGCATGTTTATGACATTGTAATTGTAAAACAACCTTTCTGTTGTTGTGATCGTTCATAATTATTGTAATTATGCATTAGAAGTTTGACGTTAAAATCATACTGTATGTAAAGCATTTTGTCATTGCATTTTATATCAAACAATTATCTTGCTGTTCCTAGGGATTTGTCCCAAAGTGTCCCAAATATGCCCTTTTATAGCGCACTACTTTTGACCAGGACCAATAAGGGATTACAAAATGAGTGTGCTAAAAAGGGAAAAGGGGTGCCATTTGTGACATCCAGTTGTCAGTCTGTTTGAAGTGACTGTGATAGCTGCCAGGGCACAGACCCCTCTACCCTCTGTACTGTCTTTTCAAGATTCATCTTTCATTCTGTGGAGGCCAACCGGGTGGAAAACCCAGCTACATCATCTTCCAAAAGAAAACTCTCCTCCTCGTATCTTACTCTCCTCTCTACACTCCTGTTCCTCCTCCTCGTATCTTACTCTCCTCTCTACACTCCTGTTCCTCCTCCTCTTATCTTACTCCTCTCTACACTCCTGTTCCTCCTCCTCTTATCTTACTCTCCTCTCTACACTCCTGTTCCTCCTCCTCTTGTCTTACTCCTCTCTACACTCCTGTCCCTCCTCCTTTTATCTTACTCTCCTCTCTATGCTCCTGTTCCTCCTCCTCGTATCTTACTCCTCTCTACACTCCTGTTCCTCCTCCTCGTATCTTACTCCTCTCTACACTCCTGTTCCTCCTCCTCTTATCTTACCCCTCTCTACACTCCTGTCCCTCCTCCTTTTATCTTACTCTCCTCTCTACGCTCCTGTTCCTCCTCCTCTTATCTTACTCCTCTCTACACTCCTGTTCCTCCTCCTCTTATCTTACCCCTCTCTACACTCCTGTCCCTCCTCCTTTTATCTTACTCTCCTCTCTACGCTCCTGTTCCTCCTCCTCTTATCTTACTCCTCTCTACACTCCTGTTCCTCCTACACGTATCTTACTCCTCTCTACACTCCTGTTCCTCCTCCTCTTATCTTACCCCTCTCTACACTCCTGTCCCTCCTCCTTTTATCTTACTCTCCTCTCTACACTCCTGTTCCTCCTCCTCTCATCTTACTCTCCTCTCTACGCTCCTGTTCCTCCTCCTCTTATCTTACTCTCCTCTCTACACTCCTGTTCCTCCTCCTCTTATCTTACTCTCCTCTCTACACTCCTGTTCCTCCTCCTCTCATCTTACTCCTCTCTGCACTCCTGTTTCTCCTCTGTCCAAGGAGGAGTGGTCAGGTGCTGCTGGTGCTCAATCTGTCGGGGGAGTGGAGGGGTGTTCAGCGGTATCTGGAGAAGTGGGTATACTCTAATTTTGGCCCGAACGGAAAAAGGAAAGGCGCCCTGTGTGAAAAATTCTACGAGAAACAGTGACAAACACGTGACCTAAAATCATAAATCCCATATTGGTATTTGACAGTCAGGCCAAACCAAACTGTACTGTGTAGCAGGTGAATAGAAGGTCTATTACTGAAACACATAAACGAGGCTGTCAACTGAGTTAGAAATTCACAGGCTTCAGACTTTTTCAGGCCCATCTCTATATTAATGCTGCTGTGGGAGGTATCCAGGTCCATCTCTATATTAATTCTGCTGTGGGAGGTATCCAGGTCCATCTCTATATTAATGCTGCTGTGGGAGGTATCCAGGTCCATCTCTATATTAATGCTGCTGTGGGAGGTATCTAGGCCCATCTCTATATTAATGCTGCTGTGGGAGGTATCTAGGCTCATCTCTATATTAATGCTGCTGTGGGTATCTAGGCCCATCTCTATATTAATGCTGCTGTGTGTATCTAGGCTCATCTCTATATTAATGCTGCTGTGGGAGGTATCTAGGCCCATCTCTATATTAATGCTGCTGTGGGAGGTATCCAGGTCCATCTCTATATTAATGCTGCTGTGTGTATCTAGGTCCATCTCTATATTAATGATGCTGTGGGAGGTATCCAGGTCCATCTCTATATTAATGATGCTGTGGGAGGTATCCAGGTCCATCTCTATATTAATGCTGCTGTGGGAGGTATCCAGGTCCATCTCTATATTAATGCTGCTGTGGGAGGTATCCAGGTCCATCTCTATATTAATGCTGCTGTGTGTATCTAGGCCCATCTCTATATTAATGCTGCTGTGGGAGGTATCAAGGCCCATCTCTATATTAATGCTGCTGTGGGAGGTATCTAGGCCCATCTCTATATTAATGCTGCTGTGGGAGGTATCCAGGCCCATCTCTATATTAATGCTGCTGTGTGTATCTAGGTCCATCTCTATATTAATGCTGCTGTGTGTATCTAGGTCCATCTCTATATTAATGCTGCTGTGTGTATCTAGGTCCATCTCTATATTAATGCTGCTGTGTGTATCTAGGTCCATCTCTATATTAATGCTGCTGTGGGAGGTATCTAGGTCCATCTCTATATTAATGCTGCTGTGGGAGGTATCAAGGCCCATCTCTATATTAATGATGCTGTGGGAGGTATCCAGGTCCATCTCTATATTAATGCTGCTGTGGGAGGTATCTAGGCCCATCTCTATATTAATGCTGCTGTGGGAGGTATCAAGGCCCATCTCTATATTAATGCTGCTGTGGGAGGTATCTAGGCCCATCTCTATATTAATGCTGCTGTGGGAGGTATCAAGGCCCATCTCTATATTAATGCTGCTGTGGGAGGTATCAAGGCCCATCTCTATATTAATGCTGCTGTGGGAGGTATCAAGGCCCATCTCTATATTAATGCTGCTGTGGGAGGTATCTAGGCCCATCTCTATATTAATGCTGCTGTGGGAGGTATCTAGGCCCATCTCTATATTAATGCTGCTGTGGGAGGTATCCAGGCCCATCTCTATATTAATGCTGCTGTGTGTATCTAGGTCCATCTCTATATTAATGCTGCTGTGTGTATCTAGGTCCATCTCTATATTAATGCTGCTGTGTGTATCTAGGTCCATCTCTATATTAATGCTGCTGTGTGTATCTAGGTCCATCTCTATATTAATGCTGCTGTGGGAGGTATCTAGGTCCATCTCTATATTAATGCTGCTGTGGGAGGTATCAAGGCCCATCTCTATATTAATGATGCTGTGGGAGGTATCCAGGTCCATCTCTATATTAATGCTGCTGTGGGAGGTATCTAGGCCCATCTCTATATTAATGCTGCTGTGGGAGGTATCAAGGCCCATCTCTATATTAATGCTGCTGTGGGAGGTATCAAGGCCCATCTCTATATTAATGCTGCTGTGGGAGGTATCAAGGCCCATCTCTATATTAATGCTGCTGTGGGAGGTATCAAGGCCCATCTCTATATTAATGCTGCTGTGGGAGGTATCAAGGCCCATCTCTATATTAATGCTGCTGTGGGAGGTATCTAGGCCCATCTCTATATTAATGCTGCTGTGGGAGGTATCTAGGCCCATCTCTATATTAATGCTGCTGTGGGAGGTATCAAGGCCCATCTCTATATTAAGGATCTATATCCACTCAGTATAATACTGCTGAGGCAGGCTCTATATCCACTCAGTATCATACTGCTGAGGCAGGATCTATATCCACTCAGTATCATACTGCTGAGGCAGGATCTATATCCACTCAGTATAATACTGCTGAGGCAGGATCTATATCCACTCAGTATCATACTGCTGAGGCAGGCTCTATATCCACTCAGTATAATACTGCTGAGGCAGGATCTATATCCACTCAGTATCATACTGCTGAGGCAGGATCTATATCCACTCAGTATCATACTGCTGAGGCAGGCTCTATATCCACTCAGTATCATACTGCTGAGGCAGGATCTATATCCTCTCAGTATAATACTGCTTAGGCAGGATCTATATCCACTCAGTATAATACTGCTGAGGCAGGATCTATATCCACTCAGTATCATACTGCTGAAGCAGGATCTATATCCACTCATTATCATACTGCTGAGGCATGCTCTAAATCAAATCAAATCAAATCAAATTTTATTAGTCACATACACATGGTTAGCAGATGTTAATGCGAGTGTAGCGAAATGCTTGTGCTTCTAGTTCCGACAATGCAGTAATAACCAACAGTAATCTAACCTAACAATTCCACAACTACTACCTTATACACACACAAGTGTAAAGGGATAAAGAATATGTACATAAAGATATATGAATGAGTGGTGGTACAGAACGGCATAGGCAAGATGCAGTAGATGGTATAGAGTACGGTATATACATATGAGATGAGTACTGTAGGGTATGTAAACATAAAGTGGCATAGTTTAAAGTGGCTAGTGGTACATGTATTACATAAAGATGGCAAGATGCAGTAGATGATATAGAGTACAGTATATACATATGAGATGGGTAATGTAGGGTATGTAAACATTATATTAAGTGGCATTGTTTAAAGTGGCTAGTGGTACATTTTTACATAATTTCCATCAATTTCCATTTTTAAAGTGGCTGGAGTTGAGTCAGTATGTTGGCAGCGGCCGCTAAATGTTAGTGGTGGCTGTTTAACAGTCTGATGGCCTTGAGATAGAAGCTGTTTTTCAGTCTCTCGGTCCCTGCTTTGATGCACCTGTACTGACCTCGCCTTCTGGATGATAGCGGGGTGAACAGGCAGTGGCTTGGGTGGTTGTTGTCCTTGATGATCTTTATGGCCTTCCTGTGACATCGGGTGGTGTAGGTGTCCTGGAGGGCAGGTAGTTTGCCCCCGGTGATGCGTTCTGCAGACCTCACTACCCTCTGGAGAGCCTTACGGTTGTGGGCGGAGCAGTTGCCGTACCAGGCGGTGATACAGCCCGACAGGATGCTCTCGATTGTGCATCTGTAGACGTTTGTGAGTGCTTTTGGTGACAAGCCGAATTTCTTCAGCCTCCTGAGGTTGAAGAGGCGCTGCTGCGCCTTCTTCACGACGCTGTCTGTGTGGGTGGACCAATTCAGTTTGTCCGTGATGTGTACACCGAGGAACTTAATACTTTCCACCTTCTCCACTACTGACCCGTCGATGTGGATAGGGGGGTGCTCCCTCTGCTGTTTCCTGAAGTCCACAATCATCTCCTTTGTTTTGTTGACGTTGAGTGTGAGGTTATTTTCCTGACACCACACTCCGAGGGCCCTCACCTCCTCCCTGTAGGCCGTCTCGTCGTTGTTGGTAATCAAGCCTACCACTGTAGTGTCATCCGCAAACTTGATGATTGAGTTGGAGGCGTGCATGGCCACGCAGTCGTGGGTGAACAGGGAGTACAGGAGAGGGCTCAGAACGCACCCTTGTGGGGCCCCAGTGTTGAGGATCAGCGGGGTGGAGATGTTGTTACCTACCCTCACCACCTGGGGGCGGCCCGTCAGGAAGTCCAGGACCCAGTTGCACAGGGCGGGGTCGAGACCCAGGGTCTCGAGCTTGATGACGAGTTTGGAGGGTACTATGGTGTTAAATGCTGAGCTGTAATCGATGAACAGCATTCTCACATGGGTATTCCTCTTGTCCAGATGGGTTAGGGCAGTGTGCAGTGTGGTTGCGATTGCGTCGTCTGTGGACCTATTGGGTCGGTAAGCAAATTGGAGTGGGTCTAGGGTGTCCGGTAGGGTGGAGGTGATATGGTCCTTGACTAGTCTCTCAAAGCACTTCATGATGACGGAAGTGAGTGCTACGGGGCGGTAGTCGTTTAGCTCAGTTACCTTAGCTTTCTTGGGAACAGGAACAATGGTGGCCCTCTTGAAGAATGTGGGAACAGCAGACTGGGATAAGGATTGATTGAATATGTCCGTAAACACACCAGCCAGCTGGTCTGCGCATGCTCTGAGGACGCGGCTGGGAATGCCGTCTGGGCCTGCAGCCTTGCGAGGGTTAACACGTTTAAATGTTTTACTCACCTCGGCTGCAGTGAAGGAGAGCCCGCAGGTTTTGGTAGGGGGCCGTGTCAGTGGCACTGTATTGTCCTCAAAGCGGGCAAAAAAGTTGTTTAGCCTGTCTGGGAGCAAGACATCCTGGTCCGCGACGGGGCTGGTTTTCTTTTTGTAATCCGTGATTGACTGTAGACCCTGCCACATACCTCTTGTGTCTGAGCTGTTGAATTGCGACTCCATTTTGTCTCTGTACTGGGACTTAGCCTGTTTGATTGCCTTGCGGAGAGAATAGCTACACTGTTTGTATTCGGTCATGCTTCCGGTCACCTTGCCCTGGTTAAAAGCAGTGGTTCGCGCTTTCAGTTTCACGCGAATGCTGCCGTCAATCCACGGTTTCTGGTTTGGGAATGTTTTAATCGTTGCTGTGGGTACGACATCGTCAATGCACTTCCTAATGAACTCGCTCACCGAATCAGCATATTCGTCAATATTGTTGTTGGACGCAATGCGGAACATATTCCAATCCGCGTGATCGAAGCTCTATATCCAGTCAGTACAATACTGCTGAGGCAGGATCTATATCCACTCAGTATCATACTGCTGAGGCAGGCTCTATATCCACTCAGTATCATACTGCTGAGGCAGGATCTATATCCACTCAGTATCATACTGCTGAGGCAGGCTCTATATCCACTCAGTATCATACTGCTGAGGCAGGATCTATATCCTCTCAGTATAATACTGCTGAGGCAGGATCTATATCCACTCAGTATAATACTGCTGAGGCAGGATCTATATCCACTCAGTATCATACTGCTGAGGCAGGATCTATATCCACTCATTATCATACTGCTGAGGCATGCTCTAAATCAAATCAAATCAAATCAAATTTTATTAGTCACATACACATGGTTAGCAGATGTTAATGCGAGTGTAGCGAAATGCTTGTGCTTCTAGTTCCGACAATGCAGTAATAACCAACAAGTAATCTA
Organism: Salvelinus alpinus; assembly: GCF_045679555.1. Lineage (NCBI taxonomy): Eukaryota > Metazoa > Chordata > Actinopteri > Salmoniformes > Salmonidae > Salvelinus > Salvelinus alpinus. The sequence goes on from NC_092114.1 coordinate 8,753,428, forward strand.
ACCTAACAATTCCACAACTACTACCTTATACACACACAAGTGTAAAGGGATAAAGAATATGTACATAAAGATATATGAATGAGTGGTGGTACAGAACGGCATAGGCAAGATGCAGTAGATGGTATAGAGTACGGTATATACATATGAGATGAGTACTGTAGGGTATGTAAACATAAAGTGGCATAGTTTAAAGTGGCTAGTGGTACATGTATTACATAAAGATGGCAAGATGCAGTAGATGATATAGAGTACAGTATATACATATGAGATGGGTAATGTAGGGTATGTAAACATTATATTAAGTGGCATTGTTTAAAGTGGCTAGTGGTACATTTTTACATAATTTCCATCAATTCCCATTTTTAAAGTGGCTGGAGTTGAGTCAGTATGTTGGCAGCGGCCGCTAAATGTTAGTGGTGGCTGTTTAACAGTCTGATGGACTTGAGATAGAGTCTCTCGGTCCCTGCTTTGATGCACCTGTACTGACCTCGCCTTCTGGATGATAGCGGGGTGAACAGGCAGTGGCTTGGGTGGTTGTTGTCCTTGATGATCTTTATGGCCTTCCTGTGACATCGGGTGGTGTAGGTGTCCTGGAGGGCAGGTAGTTTGCCCCCGGTGATGCGTTCTGCAGACCTCACTACCCTCTGGAGAGCCTTACGGTTGTGGGCGGAGCAGTTGCCGTACCAGGCGGTGATACAGCCCGACAGGATGCTCTCGATTGTGCATCTGTAGAAGTTTGTGAGTGCTTTTGGTGACAAGCCGAATTTCTTCAGCCTCCTGAGGTTGAAGAGGCGCTGCTGCGCCTTCTTCACGACGCTGTCTGTGTGGGTGGACCAATTCAGTTTGTCCGTGATGTGTACACCGAGGAACTTAAAACTTTCCACCTTCTCCACTACTGACCCGTCGATGTGGATAGGGGGGTGCTCCCTCTGCTGTTTCCTGAAGTCCACAATCATCTCCTTTGTTTTGTTGACGTTGAGTGTGAGGTTATTTTCCTGACACCACACTCCGAGGGCCCTCACCTCCTCCCTGTAGGCCGTCTCGTCGTTGTTGGTAATCAAGCCTACCACTGTAGTGTCATCCGCAAACTTGATGATTGAGTTGGAGGCGTGCATGGCCACGCAGTCGTGGGTGAACAGGGAGTACAGGAGAGGGCTCAGAACGCACCCTTGTGGGGCCCCAGTGTTGAGGATCAGCGGGGTGGAGATGTTGTTACCTACCCTCACCACCTGGGGGCGGCCCGTCAGGAAGTCCAGGACCCAGTTGCACAGGGCGGGGTCGAGACCCAGGGTCTCGAGCTTGATGACGAGTTTGGAGGGTACTATGGTGTTAAATGCTGAGCTGTAATCGATGAACAGCATTCTCACATGGGTATTCCTCTTGTCCAGATGGGTTAGGGCAGTGTGCAGTGTGGTTGCGATTGCGTCGTCTGTGGACCTATTGGGTCGGTAAGCAAATTGGAGTGGGTCTAGGGTGTCCGGTAGGGTGGAGGTGATATGGTCCTTGACTAGTCTCTCAAAGCACTTCATGATGACGGAAGTGAGTGCTACGGGGCGGTAGTCGTTTAGCTCAGTTACCTTAGCTTTCTTGGGAACAGGAACAATGGTGGCCCTCTTGAAGCATGTGGGAACAGCAGACTGGGATAAGGATTGATTGAATATGTCCGTAAACACACCAGCCAGCTGGTCTGCGCATGCTCTGAGGACGCGGCTGGGAATGCCGTCTGGGCCTGCAGCCTTGCGAGGGTTAACACGTTTAAATGTTTTACTCACCTCGGCTGCAGTGAAGGAGAGCCCGCAGGTTTTGGTAGGGGGCCGTGTCAGTGGCACTGTATTGTCCTCAAAGCGGGCAAAAAAGTTGTTTAGCCTGTCTGGGAGCAAGACTTCCTGGTCCGCGACGGGGCTGGTTTTCTTTTTGTAATCCGTGATTGACTGTAGACCCTGCCACATACCTCTTGTGTCTGAGCTGTTGAATTGCGACTCCATTTTGTCTCTGTACTGGGACTTAGCCTGTTTGATTGCCTTGCGGAGAGAATAGCTACACTGTTTGTATTCGGTCATGCTTCCGGTCACCTTGCCCTGGTTAAAAGCAGTGGTTCGCGCTTTCAGTTTCACGCGAATGCTGCCGTCAATCCACGGTTTCTGGTTTGGGAATGTTTTAATCGTTGCTGTGGGTACGACATCGTCAATGCACTTCCTAATGAACTCGCTCACCGAATCAGCATATTCGTCAATATTGTTGTTGGACGCAATGCGGAACATATTCCAATCCGCGTGATCGAAGCTCTATATCCAGTCAGTACAATACTGCTGAGGCAGGATCTATATCCACTCAGTATAATACTGCTGAGGCAGGATCTATATCCACTCAGTATAATACTGCTGAGGCAGGCTCTATATCCACTCAGTATCATACTGCTGAGGCAGGCTCTATATCCACTCAGTATCATACTGCTGAGGCAGGATCTATATCCACTCAGTATCATACTGCTGAGGCAGGATCTATATCCACTCAGTATCATACTGCTGAGGCAGGCTCTATATCCACTCAGTATCATACTGCTGAGGCAGGATCTATATCCACTCAGTATAATACTGCTGAGGCAGGCTCTATATCCACTCAGTATCATACTGCTGAGGCAGGCTCTATATCCACTCAGTATCATACTGCTGAGGCAGGATCTATATCCACTCAGTATCATACTGCTGAGGCAGGATCTATATCCACTCAGTATCATACTGCTGAGGCAGGATCTATATCCACTCAGTATAATACTGCTGAGGCAGGCTCTATATCCACTCAGTATCATACTGCTGAGGCAGGCTCTATATCCACTCAGTATCATACTGCTGAGGCAGGCTCTATATCCACTCAGTATCATACTGCTGAGGCAGGATCTATATCCACTCAGTATAATACTGCTGAGGCAGGCTCTATATCCACTCAGTATCATACTGCTGAGGCAGGCTCTATATCCACTCAGTATCATA
>NC_092114.1:8756517-8824017 GCF_045679555.1 Salvelinus alpinus
ACTGCTGAGGCAGGATCTATATCCACTCAGTATCATACTGCTGAGGCAGGCTCTATATCCACTCAGTATCATACTGCTGAGGCAGGATCTATATCAACTCAGTATAATACTGCTGAGGCAGGCTCTATATCCACTCAGTATCATACTGCTGAGGCAGGATCTATATCCACTCAGTATAATACTGCTGAGGCAGGCTCTATATCCATTCAGTATAATACTGCTGAGGCAGGATCTATATCCACTCAGTATAATACTGCTGAGGCAGGCTCTATATCCACTCAGTATCATACTGCTGAGGCAGGATCTATATCAACTCAGTATAATACTGCTGAGGCAGGATCTATATCCACTCAGTATAATTCTGCTGAGGCAGGATCTATATCCACTCAGTATCATACTGCTGAGGCAGGATCTATATCCACTCAGTATCATACTGCTGAGGCAGGATCTATATCCACTCAGTATAATACTGCTGAGGCAGGCTCTATATCCACTCAGTATAATTCTGCTGAGGCAGGATCTATATCCACTCAGTACAATACTGCTGAGGCAGGCTCTATATCCACTCATTATAATTCTGCTGAGGCAGGATCTATATCCACTCAGTATCATACTGCTGAGGCAGGCTCTATATCCACTCAGTATCATACTGCTGAGGCAGGATCTATATCAACTCAGTATAATACTGCTGAGGCAGGCTCTATATCCACTCAGTATCATACTGCTGAGGCAGGATCTATATCCACTCAGTATAATACTGCTGAGGCAGGCTCTATATCCATTCAGTATAATACTGCTGAGGCAGGATCTATATCCACTCAGTATAATACTGCTGAGGCAGGCTCTATATCCACTCAGTATCATACTGCTGAGGCAGGATCTATATCAACTCAGTATAATACTGCTGAGGCAGGATCTATATCCACTCAGTATAATTCTGCTGAGGCAGGATCTATATCCACTCAGTATCATACTGCTGAGGCAGGATCTATATCCACTCAGTATCATACTGCTGAGGCAGGATCTATATCCACTCAGTATAATACTGCTGAGGCAGGCTCTATATCCACTCAGTATAAATCTGCTGAGGCAGGATCTATATCCACTCAGTACAATACTGCTGAGGCAGGCTCTATATCCACTCATTATAATTCTGCTGAGGCAGGATCTATATCCACTCAGTATAATACTGTTGCTGTGGAAGCTCTTTCCGTCTACTGACCTTGTTGAATGTGATAAACAAGATATGTTGCTTTTGCTATGGCACTGTAATCAGGCAAATAATTTGATTTTCCAATTTCAAACGTATTACCAATCGGTGTATATTGGTTCATAGTAACCGGTGTTTAATAAGTATTCTTCACAGTGGTTGATAGTAAATCTACCATTTTTATTGAACATGTCCCGAGCCTACCGATGGGCTTCTCTGACACCGTTCCAACAATCAATTCAGGTATTATTGAGCTCTAGTCAGGAGGAACTACCTCCTTCTGTTTCCTGTCTCAGCTCGTCTCCAGACGACACAGTCAAAGAACCGTTCTAAAAACATCAATGAGATGGCTACGTCCCAAACGGCAGCCTTTTCCCTACGGGCTCTGGTCTAAAGTAGTGCACTATATAGGGAATAGGGTGCCATAGGGCTCTGGTCTAAAGTAGTGCACTATATAGGGAATAGGGTGCCATAGGGCTCTGGTCTAAAGTAGTGCACTATATAGGGAATAGGGTGCCATAGGGCTCTGGTCTAAAGTAGTGCACTATATAGGGAATAGGGTGCCATAGGGCTCTGGTCTAAAGTAGTGCACTATATAGGGAATAGGGTGCCATAGGGCTCTGGTCTAAAGTAGTGCACTATATAGGGAATAGGGTTCTATAGGGCTCTGGTCTAAAGTAGTGCACTATATAGGGAATAGGGTTCTATAGGGCTCTGGTCTAAAGTAGTGCACTATATAGGGAATAGGGTGCCATAGGGCTCTGGTCTAAAGTAGTGCACTATATAGGGAATAGGGTGCCATAGGGCTCTGGTCTAAAGTAGTGCACTATATAGGGAATAGGGTGCCATAGGGCTCTGGTCTAAAGTAGTGCACTATATAGGGAATAGGGTGCCATAGGGCTCTGGTCTAAAGTAGTGCACTATATAGGGAATAGGGTGCCATAGGGCACTGATCTAAAGTAGTGCACTATATATAGGGAATAGGGTGCCATAGGGCTCTGGTCTAAAGTAGTGCACTATATAGGGAATAGGGTTCTATAGGGCTCTGGTCTAAAGTAGTGCAATATATAGGGAATAGGGTGCCATAGGGCTCTGGTCTAAAGTAGTGCACTATATAGGGAATAGGGTGCCATAGGGCTCTGGTCTAATGTAGTGCACTATATAGGGAATAGGGTGCCACACTATCATCCTGTTATTACTGGTCTAATGGAGGAACACACTATCATCCTGTTATTACTGGTCTAATGGAACACACTATCATCCTGTTATTACTGGTCTAATGGAGGAACACACTATCATCCTGTTATTACTGGTCTAATGGAGGAACACACTATCATCCTGTTATTACTGGTCTAATGGAGGAACACACTATCATCCTGTTATTACTGGTCTAATGGAGGAACACACTATCATCCTGTTATTACTGGTCTAATGGAGGAACACACTATCATCCTGTTATTACTGGTCTAATGGAGGAACACACTATCATCCTGTTATTACTGGTCTAATGGAACACACTATCATCCTGTTATTACTGGTCTAATGGAGGAACACACTATCATCCTGTTATTACTGGTCTAATGGAACACACTATCATCCTGTTATTACTGGTCTAATGGAGGAACACACTATCATCCTGTTATTACTGGTCTAATGGAGGAACACACTATCATCCTGTTATTACTGGTCTAATGGAGGAACACACTATCATCCTGTTATTACTGGTCTAATGGAGGAACACACTATCATCCTGTTATTACTGGTCTAATGGAGGAACACACTATCATCCTGTTATTACTGGTCTAATGGAGGAACACACTATCATCCTGTTATTACTGGTCTAATGGAACACACTATCATCCTGTTATTACTGGTCTAATAGAGGAACACACTATCATCCTGTTATTACTGGACTAATGGAGGAACACACTATCATCCTGTTATTACTGGTCTAATGGAGGAACACACTATCATCCTGTTATTACTGGTCTAATGGAACACACTATCATCCTGTTATTACTGGTCTAATGGAGGAACACACTATCATCCTGTTATTACTGGTCTAATGGAACACACTATCATCCTGTTATTACTGGTCTAATGGAGGAACACACTATCATCCTGTTATTACTGGTCTAATGGAGGAACACACTATCATCCTGTTATTACTGGTCTAATGGAGGAACACACTATCATCCTGTTATTACTGGTCTAATGGAACACACTATCATCCTGTTATTACTGGTCTAATGGAACACACTATCATCCTGTTATTACTGGTCTAATGGAACACACTATCATCCTGTTATTACTGGTCTAATAGAGGAACACACTATCATCCTGTTATTACTGGTCTAATAGAGGAACACACTATCATCCTGTTATTACTGGTCTAATGGAACACACTATCATCCTGTTATTACTGGTCTAATGGAACACACTATCATCCTGTTATTACTGGTCTAATGGAACACACTATCATCCTGTTATTACTGGTCTAATGGAGGAACACACTATCATCCTGTTATTACTGGTCTAATGGAGGAACACACTATCATCCTGTTATTACTGGTCTAATGGAACACACTATCATCCTGTTATTACTGGTCTAATGGAACACACTATCATCCTGTTATTACTGGTCTAATGGAACACACTATCATCCTGTTATTACTGGTCTAATAGAGGAACACACTATCATCCTGTTATTACTGGTCTAATGGAGGAACACACTATCATCCTGTTATTACTGGTCTAATGGAGGAACACACTATCATCCTGTTATTACTGGTCTAATGGAGGAACACACTATCATCCTGTTATTACTGGTCTAATGGAGGAACACACTATCATCCTGTTATTACTGGTCTAATAGAGGAACACACTATCATCCTGTTATTACTGGTCTAATGGAACACACTATCATCCTGTTATTACTGGTCTAATGGAGGAACACACTATCATCCTGTTATTACTGGTCTAATGGAGGAACACACTATCATCCTGTTATTACTGCTCTAATGGAGGAACACACTATCATCCTGTTATTACTGGTCTAATGGAACACACTATCATCCTGTTATTACTGGTCTAATGGAGGATCACACTATCATCCTGTTATTACTGGTCTAATGGAGGAACACACTATCATCCTGTTATTACTGCTCTAATGGAGGAACACACTATCATCCTGTTATTACTGGTCTAATGGAACACACTATCATCCTGTTATTACTGGTCTAATAGAGGAACACACTATCATCCTGTTATTACTGGTCTAATGGAGGAACACACTATCATCCTGTTATTACTGGTCTAATGGAGGAACACACTATCATCCTGTTATTACTGGTCTAATGGAGGAACACACTATCATCCTGTTATTACTGGTCTAATGGAGGAACACACTATCATCCTGTTATTACTGGTCTAATGGAGGAACACACTATCATCCTGTTATTACTGGTCTAACGGAGGAACACACTATCATCCTGTTATTACTGGTCTAATGGAACACACTATCATCCTGTTATTACTGGTCTAATGGAACACACTATCATCCTGTTATTACTGGTCTAATGGAGGATCACACTATCATCCTGTTATTACTGGTCTAATGGAGGAACACACTATCATCCTGTTATTACTGGTCTAATGGAGGAACACACTATCATCCTGTTATTACTGGTCTAATGGAACACACTATCATCCTGTTATTACTGGTCTAATAGAGGAACACACTATCATCCTGTTATTACTGGTCTAATGGAGGAACACACTATCATCCTGTTATTACTGGTCTAATGGAACACACTATCATCCTGTTATTACTGGTCTAATGGAGGAACACACTATCATCCTGTTATTACTGGTCTAATAGAGGAACACCCTATCATCCTGTTATTACTGGTCTAATGGAGGAACACACTATCATCCTGTTATTACTGGTCTAATGGAGGAACACACTATCATCCTGTTATTACTGGTCTAATGGAGGATCACACTATCATCCTGTTATTACTGGTCTAATGGAACACACTATCATCCTGTTATTACTGGTCTAATGGAGGAACACACTATCATCCTGTTATTACTGGTCTAATGGAGGAACACACTATCATCCTGTTATTACTGGTCTAATAGAGGAACACACTATCATCCTGTTATTACTGGTCTAATGGAGGAACACACTATCATCCTGTTATTACTGGTCTAATGGAACACACTATCATCCTGTTATTACTGATCTAATGGAGGAACACACTATCATCCTCTTATTACTGGTCTAATGGAGGAACACACTATCATCCTGTTATTACTGGTCTAATGGAGGAACACACTATCATCCTGTTATTACTGGTCTAATGGAGGAACACACTATCATCCTGTTATTACTGGTCTAACGGAGGAACACACTATCATCCTGTTATTACTGGTCTAATGGAACACACTATCATCCTGTTATTACTGGTCTAATGGAACACACTATCATCCTGTTATTACTGGTCTAATGGAGGATCACACTATCATCCTGTTATTACTGGTCTAATGGAGGAACACACTATCATCCTGTTATTACTGGTCTAATGGAGGAACACACTATCATCCTGTTATTACTGGTCTAATGGAACACACTATCATCCTGTTATTACTGGTCTAATAGAGGAACACACTATCATCCTGTTATTACTGGTCTAATGGAGGAACACACTATCATCCTGTTATTACTGGTCTAATGGAACACACTATCATCCTGTTATTACTGGTCTAATGGAGGAACACACTATCATCCTGTTATTACTGGTCTAATAGAGGAACACACTATCATCCTGTTATTACTGGTCTAATGGAGGAACACACTATCATCCTGTTATTACTGGTCTAATGGAGGAACACACTATCATCCTGTTATTACTGGTCTAATGGAGGATCACACTATCATCCTGTTATTACTGGTCTAATGGAACACACTATCATCCTGTTATTACTGGTCTAATGGAGGAACACACTATCATCCTGTTATTACTGGTCTAATGGAGGAACACACTATCATCCTGTTATTACTGGTCTAATAGAGGAACACACTATCATCCTGTTATTACTGGTCTAATGGAGGAACACACTATCATCCTGTTATTACTGGTCTAATGGAACACACTATCATCCTGTTATTACTGATCTAATGGAGGAACACACTATCATCCTCTTATTACTGGTCTAATGGAGGAACACACTATCATCCTGTTATTACTGGTCTAATGGAGGAACACACTATCATCCTGTTATTACTGGTCTAATAGAGGAACACACTATCATCCTGTTATTACTGGTCTAATGGAGGAACACACTATCATCCTGTTATTACTGGTCTAATGGAGGAACACACTATCATCCTGTTATTACTGGTCTAATGGAGGAACACACTATCATCCTGTTATTACTGGTCTAATGGAGGAACACACTATCATCCTGTTATTACTGGTCTAATGGAGGAACACACTATCATCCTGTTATTACTGGTCTAATGGAACACACTATCATCCTGTTATTACTGGTCTAATGGAGGAACACACTATCATCCTGTTATTACTGGTCTAATGGAGGAACACACTATCATCCTGTTATTACTGGTCTAATGGAGGAACACACTATCATCCTGTTATTACTGGTCTAATAGAGGAACACACTATCATCCTGTTATTACTGGTCTAATGGAGGAACACACTATCATCCTGTTATTACTGGTCTAATGGAACACACTATCATCCTGTTATTACTGGTCTAATGGAGGAACACACTATCATCCTGTTATTACTGGTCTAATGGAGGAACACACTATCATCCTGTTATTACTGGTCTAATGGAGGAACACACTATCATCCTGTTATTACTGGTCTAATAGAGGAACACACTATCATCCTGTTATTACTGGTCTAATGGAGGAACACACTATCATCCTGTTATTACTGGTCTAATGGAGGAACACACTATCATCCTGTTATTACTGGTCTAATGGAGGAACACACTATCATCCTGTTATTACTGGTCTAATGGAGGAACACACTATCATCCTGTTATTACTGGTCTAATGGAGGAACACACTATCATCCTGTTATTACTGGTCTAATGGAGGAACACACTATCATCCTGTTATTACTGGTCTAATGGAACACACTATCATCCTGTTATTACTGGTCTAATGGAGGAACACACTATCATCCTGTTATTACTGGTCTAATGGAGGAACACACTATCATCCTGTTATTACTGGTCTAATGGAGGAACACACTATCATCCTGTTATTACTGGTCTAATGGAGGAACACACTATCATCCTGTTATTACTGGTCTAATGGAGGAACACACTATCATCCTGTTATTACTGGTCTAATGGAGGAACACACTATCATCCTGTTATTACTGGTCTAATGGAGGAACACACTATCATCCTGTTATTACTGGTCTAATAGAGGAACACACTATCATCCTGTTATTACTGGTCTAATGGAACACACTATCATCCTGTTATTACTGGTCTAATGGAGGAACACACTATCATCCTGTTATTACTGGTCTAATGGAGGAACACACTATCATCCTGTTATTACTGGTCTAATGGAGGAACACACTATCATCCTGTTATTACTGGTCTAATGGAGGATCACACTATCCTCCTGTTATTACTGGTCTAATGGAACACACTATCATCCTGTTATTACTGGTCTAATGGAGGAACACACTATCATCCTGTTATTACTGGTCTAATGGAGGAACACACTATCATCCTGTTATTACTGGTCTAATGGAGGAACACACTATCATCCTGTTATTACTGGTCTAATGGAGGAACACACTATCATCCTGTTATTACTGGTCTAATGGAGGAACACACTATCATCCTGTTATTACTGGTCTAATGGAGGAACACACTATCATCCTGTTATTACTGGTCTAATGGAACACACTATCATCCTGTTATTACTGGTCTAATGGAGGAACACACTATCATCCTGTTATTACTGGTCTGATGGAGGAACACACTATCATCCTGTTATTACTGGTCTAATGGAACACACTATCATCCTGTTATTACTGCTCTAATGGAGGAACACATTATCATCCTGTTATTACTGGTCTAATGGAGGAACACACTATCATCCTGTTATTACTGGTCTAATGGAGGAACACACTATCATCCTGTTATTACTGGTCTGATGGAGGAACACACTATCATCCTGTTATTACTGGTCTAATGGAGGAACACACTATCATCCTGTTATTACTGCTCTAATGGAGGAACACACTATCATCCTGTTATTACTGGTCTAATGGAGGAACACACTATCATCCTGTTATTACTGGTCTAATGGAGGATCACACTATCATCCTGTTATTACTGGTCTATTGGAACACACTATCATCCTGTTATTACTGGTCTAATGGAGGAACACACTATCATCCTGTTATTACTGGTCTAATGGAGGAACACACTATCATCCTGTTATTACTGGTCTAATGGAGGAACACACTATCATCCTGTTATTACTGGTCTAATGGAGGAACACACTATCATCCTGTTATTACTGGTCTAATGGAGGAACACACTATCATCCTGTTATTACTGGTCTAATGGAACACACTATCATCCTGTTATTACTGGTCTAATGGAACACACTATCATCCTGTTATTACTGGTCTAATGGAACACACTATCATCCTGTTATTACTGGTCTAATAGAGGAACACACTATCATCCTGTTATTACTGGTCTAATGGAGGAACACACTATCATCCTGTTATTACTGGTCTAATGGAGGAACACACTATCATCCTGTTATTACTGGTCTAATGGAGGAACACACTATCATCCTGTTATTACTGGTCTAATGGAGGAACACACTATCATCCTGTTATTACTGGTCTAATAGAGGAACACACTATCATCCTGTTATTACTGGTCTAATGGAACACACTATCATCCTGTTATTACTGGTCTAATGGAGGAACACACTATCATCCTGTTATTACTGGTCTAATGGAGGAACACACTATCATCCTGTTATTACTGCTCTAATGGAGGAACACACTATCATCCTGTTATTACTGGTCTAATGGAACACACTATCATCCTGTTATTACTGGTCTAATGGAGGATCACACTATCATCCTGTTATTACTGGTCTAATGGAGGAACACACTATCATCCTGTTATTACTGCTCTAATGGAGGAACACACTATCATCCTGTTATTACTGGTCTAATGGAACACACTATCATCCTGTTATTACTGGTCTAATAGAGGAACACACTATCATCCTGTTATTACTGGTCTAATGGAGGAACACACTATCATCCTGTTATTACTGGTCTAATGGAGGAACACACTATCATCCTGTTATTACTGGTCTAATGGAGGAACACACTATCATCCTGTTATTACTGGTCTAATGGAGGAACACACTATCATCCTGTTATTACTGGTCTAATGGAGGAACACACTATCATCCTGTTATTACTGGTCTAACGGAGGAACACACTATCATCCTGTTATTACTGGTCTAATGGAACACACTATCATCCTGTTATTACTGGTCTAATGGAACACACTATCATCCTGTTATTACTGGTCTAATGGAGGATCACACTATCATCCTGTTATTACTGGTCTAATGGAGGAACACACTATCATCCTGTTATTACTGGTCTAATGGAGGAACACACTATCATCCTGTTATTACTGGTCTAATGGAGGAACACACTATCATCCTGTTATTACTGGTCTAATAGAGGAACACACTATCATCCTGTTATTACTGGTCTAATGGAGGAACACACTATCATCCTGTTATTACTGGTCTAATGGAACACACTATCATCCTGTTATTACTGGTCTAATGGAGGAACACACTATCATCCTGTTATTACTGGTCTAATAGAGGAACACACTATCATCCTGTTATTACTGGTCTAATGGAGGAACACACTATCATCCTGTTATTACTGGTCTAATGGAGGAACACACTATCATCCTGTTATTACTGGTCTAATGGAGGAACACACTATCATCCTGTTATTACTGGTCTAATAGAGGAACACACTATCATCCTGTTATTACTGGTCTAATGGAGGAACACACTATCATCCTGTTATTACTGGTCTAATGGAGGAACACACTATCATCCTGTTATTACTGGTCTAATGGAGGAACACACTATCATCCTGTTATTACTGGTCTAATGGAGGAACACACTATCATCCTGTTATTACTGGTCTAATGGAGGAACACACTATCATCCTGTTATTACTGGTCTAATGGAGGAACACACTATCATCCTGTTATTACTGGTCTAATGGAACACACTATCATCCTGTTATTACTGGTCTAATGGAGGAACACACTATCATCCTGTTATTACTGGTCTAATGGAGGAACACACTATCATCCTGTTATTACTGGTCTAATGGAGGAACACACTATCATCCTGTTATTACTGGTCTAATAGAGGAACACACTATCATCCTGTTATTACTGGTCTAATGGAGGAACACACTATCATCCTGTTATTACTGGTCTAATGGAACACACTATCATCCTGTTATTACTGGTCTAATGGAGGAACACACTATCATCCTGTTATTACTGGTCTAATGGAGGAACACACTATCATCCTGTTATTACTGGTCTAATGGAGGAACACACTATCATCCTGTTATTACTGGTCTAATAGAGGAACACACTATCATCCTGTTATTACTGGTCTAATGGAGGAACACACTATCATCCTGTTATTACTGGTCTAATGGAGGAACACACTATCATCCTGTTATTACTGGTCTAATGGAGGAACACACTATCATCCTGTTATTACTGGTCTAATGGAGGAACACACTATCATCCTGTTATTACTGGTCTAATGGAGGAACACACTATCATCCTGTTATTACTGGTCTAATGGAGGAACACACTATCATCCTGTTATTACTGGTCTAATGGAACACACTATCATCCTGTTATTACTGGTCTAATGGAGGAACACACTATCATCCTGTTATTACTGGTCTAATGGAGGAACACACTATCATCCTGTTATTACTGGTCTAATGGAGGAACACACTATCATCCTGTTATTACTGGTCTAATGGAGGAACACACTATCATCCTGTTATTACTGGTCTAATGGAGGAACACACTATCATCCTGTTATTACTGGTCTAATGGAGGAACACACTATCATCCTGTTATTACTGGTCTAATGGAGGAACACACTATCATCCTGTTATTACTGGTCTAATAGAGGAACACACTATCATCCTGTTATTACTGGTCTAATGGAACACACTATCATCCTGTTATTACTGGTCTAATGGAGGAACACACTATCATCCTGTTATTACTGGTCTAATGGAGGAACACACTATCATCCTGTTATTACTGGTCTAATGGAGGAACACACTATCATCCTGTTATTACTGGTCTAATGGAGGATCACACTATCCTCCTGTTATTACTGGTCTAATGGAACACACTATCATCCTGTTATTACTGGTCTAATGGAGGAACACACTATCATCCTGTTATTACTGGTCTAATGGAGGAACACACTATCATCCTGTTATTACTGGTCTAATGGAGGAACACACTATCATCCTGTTATTACTGGTCTAATGGAGGAACACACTATCATCCTGTTATTACTGGTCTAATGGAGGAACACACTATCATCCTGTTATTACTGGTCTAATGGAGGAACACACTATCATCCTGTTATTACTGGTCTAATGGAACACACTATCATCCTGTTATTACTGGTCTAATGGAGGAACACACTATCATCCTGTTATTACTGGTCTGATGGAGGAACACACTATCATCCTGTTATTACTGGTCTAATGGAACACACTATCATCCTGTTATTACTGCTCTAATGGAGGAACACACTATCATCCTGTTATTACTGGTCTAATGGAGGAACACACTATCATCCTGTTATTACTGGTCTAATGGAGGAACACACTATCATCCTGTTATTACTGGTCTGATGGAGGAACACACTATCATCCTGTTATTACTGGTCTAATGGAGGAACACACTATCATCCTGTTATTACTGCTCTAATGGAGGAACACACTATCATCCTGTTATTACTGGTCTAATGGAGGAACACACTATCATCCTGTTATTACTGGTCTAATGGAGGATCACACTATCATCCTGTTATTACTGGTCTATTGGAACACACTATCATCCTGTTATTACTGGTCTAATGGAGGAACACACTATCATCCTGTTATTACTGGTCTAATGGAGGAACACACTATCATCCTGTTATTACTGGTCTAATGGAGGAACACACTATCATCCTGTTATTACTGGTCTAATGGAGGAACACACTATCATCCTGTTATTACTGGTCTAATGGAGGAACACACTATCATCCTGTTATTACTGGTCTAATGGAGGAACACACTATCATCCTGTTATTACTGGTCTAATGGAGGAACACACTATCATCCTGTTATTACTGGTCTAATGGAGGAACACACTATCATCCTGTTATTACTGGTCTAATGGAGGAACACACTATCATCCTGTTATTACTGGTCTAATGGAACACACTATCATCCTGTTATTACTGGTCTAATGGAGGAACACACTATCATCCTGTTATTACTGGTCTAATAGAGGAACACACTATCATCCTGTTATTACTGGTCTAATGGAGGAACACACTATCATCCTGTTATTACTGGTCTAATAGAGGAACACACTATCATCCTGTTATTACTGGTCTAATGAAGGAACACACTATCATCCTGTTATTACTGGTCTAATGGAGGAACACACTATCATCCTGTTATTACTGGTCTAATGGAACACACTATCATCCTGTTATTACTGGTCTAATGGAGGAACACACTATCATCCTGTTATTACTGGTCTAATGGAGGAACACACTATCATCCTGTTATTACTGGTCTAATGGAGGAACACACTATCATCCTGTTATTACTGGTCTAATGGAGGAACACACTATCATCCTGTTATTACTGGTCTAATGGAGGAACACACTATCATCCTGTTATTACTGGTCTAATAGAGGAACACACTATCATCCTGTTATTACTGGTCTAATGGAGGAACACACTATCATCCTGTTATTACTGGTCTAATGGAGGAACACACTATCATCCTGTTATTACTGGTCTAATGGAGGAACACACTATCATCCTGTTATTACTGGTCTAATGGAGGAACACACTATCATCCTGTTATTACTGGTCTAATAGAGGAACACACTATCATCCTGTTATTACTGGTCTAATGGAGGAACACACTATCATCCTGTTATTACTGGTCTAATGGAGGAACACACTATCATCCTGTTATTACTGGTCTAATGGAGGAACACACTATCATCCTGTTATTACTGGTCTAATGGAGGAACACACTATCATCCTGTTATTACTGGTCTAATGGAGGAACACACTATCATCCTGTTATTACTGGTCTAATAGAGGAACACACTATCATCCTGTTATTACTGGTCTAATGGAGGAACACACTATCATCCTGTTATTACTGGTCTAATGGAGGAACACACTATCACCCTTTTATTACTGGTCTAATGGAGGAACACACTATCATCCTGTTATTACTGGTCTAATGGAACACACTATCATCCTGTTATTACTGGTCTAATGGAGGAACACACTATCACCCTGTTATTACTGGTCTAATGGAGGAACACACTATCATCCTGTTATTACTGGTCTAATGGAGGAACACACTATCATCCTGTTATTACTGGTCTAATGGAACACACTATCATCCTGTTATTACTGGTCTAATGGAGGAACACACTATCACCCTGTTATTACTGGTCTAATGGAGGAACACACTATCATCCTGTTATTACTGGTCTAATGGAGGAACACACTATCATCCTGTTATTACTGGTCTAATGGAGGAACACACTATCATCCTGTTATTACTGGTCTAATAGAGGAACACACTATCATCCTGTTATTACTGGTCTAATGGAGGAACACACTATCATCCTGTTATTACTGGTCTAATGGAGGAACACACTATCATCCTGTTATTACTGGTCTAATGGAGGAACACACTATCATCCTGTTATTACTGGTCTAATGGAGGAACACACTATCATCCTGTTATTACTGGTCTAATGGAGGAACACACTATCATCCTGTTATTACTGGTCTAATGGAGGAACACACTATCATCCTGTTATTACTGGTCTAATGGAGGAACACACTATCATCCTGTTATTACTGGTCTAATGGAGGAACACACTATCATCCTGTTATTACTGGTCTAATGGAGGAACACACTATCATCCTGTTATTACTGGTCTAATGGAACACACTATCATCCTGTTATTACTGGTCTAATGGAGGAACACACTATCATCCTGTTATTACTGGTCTAATGGAGGATCACACTATCATCCTGTTATTACTGGTCTAATGGAGGAACACACTATCATCCTGTTATTACTGGTCTAATGGAGGATCACACTATCATCCTGTTATTACTGGTCTAATGGAACACACTATCATCCTGTTATTACTGGTCTAATGGAGGAACACACTATCATCCTGTTATTACTGGTCTAATGGAGGAACACACTATCATCCTGTTATTACTGGTCTGATGGAGGAACACACTATCATCCTGTTATTACTGGTCTAATGGAGGAACACACTATCATCCTGTTATTACTGGTCTAATAGAGGAACACACTATCATCCTGTTATTACTGGTCTAATGGAGGAACACACTATCATCCTGTTATTACTGGTCTAATAGAGGAACACACTATCATCCTGTTATTACTGGTCTAATGAAGGAACACACTATCATCCTGTTATTACTGGTCTAATGGAGGAACACACTATCATCCTGTTATTACTGGTCTAATGGAACACACTATCATCCTGTTATTACTGGTCTAATGGAGGAACACACTATCATCCTGTTATTACTGGTCTAATGGAGGAACACACTATCATCCTGTTATTACTGGTCTAATGGAGGAACACACTATCATCCTGTTATTACTGGTCTAATGGAGGATCACACTATCATCCTGTTATTACTGGTCTAATGGAGGAACACACTATCATCCTGTTATTACTGGTCTAATGGAGGAACACACTATCATCCTGTTATTACTGGTCTAATGGAACACACTATCATCCTGTTATTACTGGTCTAATGGAACACACTATCATCCTGTTATTACTGGTCTAATGGAACACACTATCATCCTGTTATTACTGGTCTAATGGAGGAACACACTATCATCCTGTTATTACTGGTCTAATGGAGGAACACACTATCATCCTGTTATTACTGGTCTAATGGAGGATCACACTATCATCCTGTTATTACTGGTCTAATGGAACACACTATCATCCTGTTATTACTGGTCTAATGGAGGAACACACTATCATCCTGTTATTACTGGTCTAATGGAGGAACACACTATCATCCTGTTATTACTGGTCTGATGGAGGAACACACTATCATCCTGTTATTACTGGTCTAATGGAGGAACACACTATCATCCTGTTATTACTGGTCTAATGGAGGAACACACTATCATCCTGTTATTACTGGTCTAATGGAGGAACACACTATCATCCTGTTATTACTGGTCTAATAGAGGAACACACTATCATCCTGTTATTACTGGTCTAATGGAGGAACACACTATCATCCTGTTATTACTGGTCTAATAGAGGAACACACTATCATCCTGTTATTACTGGTCTAATGGAACACACTATCATCCTGTTATTACTGGTCTAATGGAACACACTATCATCCTGTTATTACTGGTCTAATGGAGGAACACACTATCATCCTGTTATTACTGGTCTAATGGAGGAACACACTATCATCCTGTTATTACTGGTCTAATGGAGGAACACACTATCATCCTGTTATTACTGGTCTAATGGAGGAACACACTATCATCCTGTTATTACTGGTCTAATGGAGGAACACACTATCATCCTGTTATTACTGGTCTAATGGAGGAACACACTATCACCCTTTTATTACTGGTCTAATGGAGGAACACACTATCATCCTGTTATTACTGGTCTAATGGAGGAACACACTATCATCCTGTTATTACTGGTCTAATGGAGGAACACACTATCATCCTGTTATTACTGGTCTAATGGAGGAACACACTATCATCCTGTTATTACTGGTCTAATGGAGGAACACACTATCATCCTGTTATTACTGGTCTAATGGAACACACTATCATCCTGTTATTACTGGTCTAATGGAGGAACACACTATCATCCTGTTATTACTGGTCTAATGGAGGAACACACTATCATCCTGTTATTACTGGTCTAATGGAACACACTATCATCCTGTTATTACTGGTCTAATGGAGGAACACACTATCATCCTGTTATTACTGGTCTAATAGAGGAACACACTATCATCCTGTTATTACTGGTCTAATGGAGGAACACACTATCATCCTGTTATTACTGGTCTAATGGAACACACTATCATCCTGTTATTACTGGTCTAATGGAGGAACACACTATCATCCTGTTATTACTGGTCTAATGGAACACACTATCATCCTGTTATTACTGGTCTAATGGAGGAACACACTATCATCCTGTTATTACTGGTCTAATAGAGGAACACACTATCATCCTGTTATTACTGGTCTAATGGAGGAACACACTATCATCCTGTTATTACTGGTCTAATGGAGGAACACACTATCATCCTGTTATTACTGGTCTAATGGAGGAACACACTATCATCCTGTTATTACTGGTCTAATGGAGGAACACACTATCATCCTGTTATTACTGGTCTAATGGAGGATCACACTATCATCCTGTTATTACTGGTCTAATAGAGGAACACACTATCATCCTGTTATTACTGGTCTAATAGAGGAACACACTATCATCCTGTTATTACTGGTCTAATAGAGGAACACACTATCATCCTGTTATTACTGGTCTAATGGAGGAACACACTATCATCCTGTTATTACTGGTCTAATGGAGGAACACACTATCATCCTGTTATTACTGGTCTAATGGAGGAACACACTATCATCCTGTTATTACTGGTCTAATGGAGGAACACACTATCATCCTGTTATTACTGGTCTAATGGAGGAACACACTATCATCCTGTTATTACTGGTCTAATGGAACACACTATCATCCTGTTATTACTGGTCTAATGGAGGAACACACTATCATCCTGTTATTACTGGTCTAATGGAGGAACACACTATCATCCTGTTATTACTGGTCTAATGGAGGAACACACTATCATCCTGTTATTACTGGTCTAATAGAGGAACACACTATCATCCTGTTATTACTGGTCTAATGGAACACACTATCATCCTGTTATTACTGCTCTAATGGAGGAACACACTATCATCCTGTTATTACTGGTCTAATGGAGGAACACACTATCATCCTGTTATTACTGGTCTAATGGAGGAACACACTATCATCCTGTTATTACTGGTCTAATGGAACACACTATCATCCTGTTATTACTGGTCTAATGGAGGAACACACTATCATCCTGTTATTACTGGTCTAATGGAGGAACACACTATCATCCTGTTATTACTGGTCTAATGGAACACACTATCATCCTGTTATTACTGGTCTAATGGAGGAACACACTATCATCCTGTTATTACTGGTCTAATGGAGGAACACACTATCATCCTGTTATTACTGGTCTAATGGAGGAACACACTATCATCCTGTTATTACTGGTCTAATGGAGGAACACACTATCATCCTGTTATTACTGGTCTAATGGAGGAACACACTATCATCCTGTTATTACTGGTCTAAAGGAGGAACACACTATCATCCTGTTATTACTGGTCTAATGGAGGAACACACTATCATCCTGTTATTACTGGTCTAATAGAGGAACACACTATCATCCTGTTATTACTGGTCTAATGGAGGAACACACTATCATCCTGTTATTACTGGTCTAATGGAGGAACACACTATCATCCTGTTATTACTGGTTTAATAGAGGAACACACTATCATCCTGTTATTACTGGTCTAATGGAGGAACACACTATCATCCTGTTATTACTGGTCTAATGGAACACACTATCATCCTGTTATTACTGGTCTAATGGAGGAACACACTATCATCCTGTTATTACTGGTCTAATGGAACACACTATCATCCTGTTATTACTGGTCTAATGGAGGAACACACTATCATCCTGTTATTACTGGTCTAATAGAGGAACACACTATCATCCTGTTATTACTGGTCTAATGGAGGAACACACTATCATCCTGTTATTACTGGTCTAATGGAGGAACACACTATCATCCTGTTATTACTGGTCTAATGGAGGAACACACTATCATCCTGTTATTACTGGTCTAAAGGAGGAACACACTATCATCCTGTTATTACTGGTCTAATGGAGGAACACACTATCATCCTGTTATTACTGGTCTAATAGAGGAACACACTATCATCCTGTTATTACTGGTCTAATGGAGGAACACACTATCATCCTGTTATTACTGGTCTAATAGAGGAACACACTATCATCCTGTTATTACTGGTCTAATGAAGGAACACACTATCATCCTGTTATTACTGGTCTAATGGAGGAACACACTATCATCCTGTTATTACTGGTCTAATGGAACACACTATCATCCTGTTATTACTGGTCTAATGGAGGAACACACTATCATCCTGTTATTACTGGTCTAATGGAGGAACACACTATCATCCTGTTATTACTGGTCTAATGGAGGAACACACTATCATCCTGTTATTACTGGTCTAATGGAGGATCACACTATCATCCTGTTATTACTGGTCTAATGGAGGAACACACTATCATCCTGTTATTACTGGTCTAATGGAGGAACACACTATCATCCTGTTATTACTGGTCTAATGGAACACACTATCATCCTGTTATTACTGGTCTAATGGAACACACTATCATCCTGTTATTACTGGTCTAATGGAACACACTATCATCCTGTTATTACTGGTCTAATGGAGGAACACACTATCATCCTGTTATTACTGGTCTAATGGAGGAACACACTATCATCCTGTTATTACTGGTCTAATGGAGGATCACACTATCATCCTGTTATTACTGGTCTAATGGAACACACTATCATCCTGTTATTACTGGTCTAATGGAGGAACACACTATCATCCTGTTATTACTGGTCTAATGGAGGAACACACTATCATCCTGTTATTACTGGTCTGATGGAGGAACACACTATCATCCTGTTATTACTGGTCTAATGGAGGAACACACTATCATCCTGTTATTACTGGTCTAATGGAGGAACACACTATCATCCTGTTATTACTGGTCTAATGGAGGAACACACTATCATCCTGTTATTACTGGTCTAATAGAGGAACACACTATCATCCTGTTATTACTGGTCTAATGGAGGAACACACTATCATCCTGTTATTACTGGTCTAATAGAGGAACACACTATCATCCTGTTATTACTGGTCTAATGGAACACACTATCATCCTGTTATTACTGGTCTAATGGAACACACTATCATCCTGTTATTACTGGTCTAATGGAGGAACACACTATCATCCTGTTATTACTGGTCTAATGGAGGAACACACTATCATCCTGTTATTACTGGTCTAATGGAGGAACACACTATCATCCTGTTATTACTGGTCTAATGGAGGAACACACTATCATCCTGTTATTACTGGTCTAATGGAGGAACACACTATCATCCTGTTATTACTGGTCTAATGGAGGAACACACTATCACCCTTTTATTACTGGTCTAATGGAGGAACACACTATCATCCTGTTATTACTGGTCTAATGGAGGAACACACTATCATCCTGTTATTACTGGTCTAATGGAGGAACACACTATCATCCTGTTATTACTGGTCTAATGGAGGAACACACTATCATCCTGTTATTACTGGTCTAATGGAGGAACACACTATCATCCTGTTATTACTGGTCTAATGGAACACACTATCATCCTGTTATTACTGGTCTAATGGAGGAACACACTATCATCCTGTTATTACTGGTCTAATGGAGGAACACACTATCATCCTGTTATTACTGGTCTAATGGAACACACTATCATCCTGTTATTACTGGTCTAATGGAGGAACACACTATCATCCTGTTATTACTGGTCTAATAGAGGAACACACTATCATCCTGTTATTACTGGTCTAATGGAGGAACACACTATCATCCTGTTATTACTGGTCTAATGGAACACACTATCATCCTGTTATTACTGGTCTAATGGAGGAACACACTATCATCCTGTTATTACTGGTCTAATGGAACACACTATCATCCTGTTATTACTGGTCTAATGGAGGAACACACTATCATCCTGTTATTACTGGTCTAATAGAGGAACACACTATCATCCTGTTATTACTGGTCTAATGGAGGAACACACTATCATCCTGTTATTACTGGTCTAATGGAGGAACACACTATCATCCTGTTATTACTGGTCTAATGGAGGAACACACTATCATCCTGTTATTACTGGTCTAATGGAGGAACACACTATCATCCTGTTATTACTGGTCTAATGGAGGATCACACTATCATCCTGTTATTACTGGTCTAATAGAGGAACACACTATCATCCTGTTATTACTGGTCTAATGGAGGATCACACTATCATCCTGTTATTACTGGTCTAATGGAGGAACACACTATCATCCTGTTATTACTGGTCTAATGGAGGAACACACTATCATCCTGTTATTACTGGTCTAATAGAGGAACACACTATCATCCTGTTATTACTGGTCTAATGGAACACACTATCATCCTGTTATTACTGCTCTAATGGAGGAACACACTATCATCCTGTTATTACTGGTCTAATGGAGGAACACACTATCATCCTGTTATTACTGGTCTAATGGTGGAACACACTATCATCCTGTTATTACTGGTCTAATGGAACACACTATCATCCTGTTATTACTGGTCTAATGGAGGAACACACTATCATCCTGTTATTACTGGTCTAATGGAGGAACACACTATCATCCTGTTATTACTGGTCTAATGGAACACACTATCATCCTGTTATTACTGGTCTAATGGAGGAACACACTATCATCCTGTTATTACTGGTCTAATGGAGGAACACACTATCATCCTGTTATTACTGGTCTAATGGAGGAACACACTATCATCCTGTTATTACTGGTCTAATGGAGGAACACACTATCATCCTGTTATTACTGGTCTAATGGAGGAACACACTATCATCCTGTTATTACTGGTCTAAAGGAGGAACACACTATCATCCTGTTATTACTGGTCTAATGGAGGAACACACTATCATCCTGTTATTACTGGTCTAATAGAGGAACACACTATCATCCTGTTATTACTGGTCTAATGGAGGAACACACTATCATCCTGTTATTACTGGTCTAATGGAGGAACACACTATCATCCTGTTATTACTGGTCTAATAGAGGAACACACTATCATCCTGTTATTACTGGTCTAATGGAGGAACACACTATCATCCTGTTATTACTGGTCTAATGGAACACACTATCATCCTGTTATTACTGGTCTAATGGAGGAACACACTATCATCCTGTTATTACTGGTCTAATGGAACACACTATCATCCTGTTATTACTGGTCTAATGGAGGAACACACTATCATCCTGTTATTACTGGTCTAATAGAGGAACACACTATCATCCTGTTATTACTGGTCTAATGGAGGAACACACTATCATCCTGTTATTACTGGTCTAATGGAGGAACACACTATCATCCTGTTATTACTGGTCTAATGGAGGAACACACTATCATCCTGTTATTACTGGTCTAAAGGAGGAACACACTATCATCCTGTTATTACTGGTCTAATGGAGGAACACACTATCATCCTGTTATTACTGGTCTAATAGAGGAACACACTATCATCCTGTTATTACTGGTCTAATGGAGGAACACACTATCATCCTGTTATTACTGGTCTAATAGAGGAACACACTATCATCCTGTTATTACTGGTCTAATGAAGGAACACACTATCATCCTGTTATTACTGGTCTAATGGAGGAACACACTATCATCCTGTTATTACTGGTCTAATGGAACACACTATCATCCTGTTATTACTGGTCTAATGGAGGAACACACTATCATCCTGTTATTACTGGTCTAATGGAGGAACACACTATCATCCTGTTATTACTGGTCTAATGGAGGAACACACTATCATCCTGTTATTACTGGTCTAATGGAGGATCACACTATCATCCTGTTATTACTGGTCTAATGGAGGAACACACTATCATCCTGTTATTACTGGTCTAATGGAGGAACACACTATCATCCTGTTATTACTGGTCTAATGGAACACACTATCATCCTGTTATTACTGGTCTAATGGAACACACTATCATCCTGTTATTACTGGTCTAATGGAACACACTATCATCCTGTTATTACTGGTCTAATGGAGGAACACACTATCATCCTGTTATTACTGGTCTAATGGAGGAACACACTATCATCCTGTTATTACTGGTCTAATGGAGGATCACACTATCATCCTGTTATTACTGGTCTAATGGAACACACTATCATCCTGTTATTACTGGTCTAATGGAGGAACACACTATCATCCTGTTATTACTGGTCTAATGGAGGAACACACTATCATCCTGTTATTACTGGTCTGATGGAGGAACACACTATCATCCTGTTATTACTGGTCTAATGGAGGAACACACTATCATCCTGTTATTACTGGTCTAATGGAGGAACACACTATCATCCTGTTATTACTGGTCTAATGGAGGAACACACTATCATCCTGTTATTACTGGTCTAATAGAGGAACACACTATCATCCTGTTATTACTGGTCTAATGGAGGAACACACTATCATCCTGTTATTACTGGTCTAATAGAGGAACACACTATCATCCTGTTATTACTGGTCTAATGGAACACACTATCATCCTGTTATTACTGGTCTAATGGAACACACTATCATCCTGTTATTACTGGTCTAATGGAGGAACACACTATCATCCTGTTATTACTGGTCTAATGGAGGAACACACTATCATCCTGTTATTACTGGTCTAATGGAGGAACACACTATCATCCTGTTATTACTGGTCTAATGGAGGAACACACTATCATCCTGTTATTACTGGTCTAATGGAGGAACACACTATCATCCTGTTATTACTGGTCTAATGGAGGAACACACTATCACCCTTTTATTACTGGTCTAATGGAGGAACACACTATCATCCTGTTATTACTGGTCTAATGGAGGAACACACTATCATCCTGTTATTACTGGTCTAATGGAGGAACACACTATCATCCTGTTATTACTGGTCTAATGGAGGAACACACTATCATCCTGTTATTACTGGTCTAATGGAGGAACACACTATCATCCTGTTATTACTGGTCTAATGGAACACACTATCATCCTGTTATTACTGGTCTAATGGAGGAACACACTATCATCCTGTTATTACTGGTCTAATGGAGGAACACACTATCATCCTGTTATTACTGGTCTAATGGAACACACTATCATCCTGTTATTACTGGTCTAATGGAGGAACACACTATCATCCTGTTATTACTGGTCTAATAGAGGAACACACTATCATCCTGTTATTACTGGTCTAATGGAGGAACACACTATCATCCTGTTATTACTGGTCTAATGGAACACACTATCATCCTGTTATTACTGGTCTAATGGAGGAACACACTATCATCCTGTTATTACTGGTCTAATGGAGGAACACACTATCATCCTGTTATTACTGGTCTAATGGAGGAACACACTATCATCCTGTTATTACTGGTCTAATAGAGGAACACACTATCATCCTGTTATTACTGGTCTAATGGAGGAACACACTATCATCCTGTTATTACTGGTCTAATGGAGGAACACACTATCATCCTGTTATTACTGGTCTAATGGAGGAACACACTATCATCCTGTTATTACTGGTCTAATGGAGGAACACACTATCATCCTGTTATTACTGGTCTAATGGAGGATCACACTATCATCCTGTTATTACTGGTCTAATAGAGGAACACACTATCATCCTGTTATTACTGGTCTAATAGAGGAACACACTATCATCCTGTTATTACTGGTCTAATAGAGGAACACACTATCATCCTGTTATTACTGGTCTAATGGAGGAACACACTATCATCCTGTTATTACTGGTCTAATGGAGGAACACACTATCATCCTGTTATTACTGGTCTAATGGAGGAACACACTATCATCCTGTTATTACTGGTCTAATGGAGGAACACACTATCATCCTGTTATTACTGGTCTAATGGAGGAACACACTATCATCCTGTTATTACTGGTCTAATGGAACACACTATCATCCTGTTATTACTGGTCTAATGGAGGAACACACTATCATCCTGTTATTACTGGTCTAATGGAGGAACACACTATCATCCTGTTATTACTGGTCTAATGGAGGAACACACTATCATCCTGTTATTACTGGTCTAATAGAGGAACACACTATCATCCTGTTATTACTGGTCTAATGGAACACACTATCATCCTGTTATTACTGCTCTAATGGAGGAACACACTATCATCCTGTTATTACTGGTCTAATGGAGGAACACACTATCATCCTGTTATTACTGGTCTAATGGAGGAACACACTATCATCCTGTTATTACTGGTCTAATGGAACACACTATCATCCTGTTATTACTGGTCTAATGGAGGAACACACTATCATCCTGTTATTACTGGTCTAATGGAGGAACACACTATCATCCTGTTATTACTGGTCTAATGGAACACACTATCATCCTGTTATTACTGGTCTAATGGAGGAACACACTATCATCCTGTTATTACTGGTCTAATGGAGGAACACACTATCATCCTGTTATTACTGGTCTAATGGAGGAACACACTATCATCCTGTTATTACTGGTCTAATGGAGGAACACACTATCATCCTGTTATTACTGGTCTAATGGAGGAACACACTATCATCCTGTTATTACTGGTCTAAAGGAGGAACACACTATCATCCTGTTATTACTGGTCTAATGGAGGAACACACTATCATCCTGTTATTACTGGTCTAATAGAGGAACACACTATCATCCTGTTATTACTGGTCTAATGGAGGAACACACTATCATCCTGTTATTACTGGTCTAATGGAGGAACACACTATCATCCTGTTATTACTGGTCTAATGGAGGAACACACTATCATCCTGTTATTACTGGTCTAATGGAGGAACACACTATCATCCTGTTATTACTGGTCTAATGGAGGAACACACTATCATCCTGTTATTACTGGTCTAATGGAGGAACACACTATCATCCTGTTATTACTGGTCTAATGGAGGAACACACTATCATCCTGTTATTACTGGTCTAATAGAGGAACACACTATCATCCTGTTATTACTGGTCTAATGGAGGAACACACTATCATCCTGTTATTACTGGTCTAATAGAGGAACACACTATCATCCTGTTATTACTGGTCTAATAGAGGAACACACTATCATCCTGTTATTACTGGTCTAATGGAGGAACACACTATCATCCTGTTATTACTGGTCTAATGGAGGAACACACTATCATCCTGTTATTACTGGTCTAATGGAGGAACACACTATCATCCTGTTATTACTGGTCTAATGGAGGAACACACTATCATCCTGTTATTACTGGTCTAATGGAGGAACACACTATCATCCTGTTATTACTGGTCTAATGGAGGAACACACTATCATCCTGTTATTACTGGTCTAATGGAGGAACACACTATCATCCTGTTATTACTGGTCTAATGGAGGAACACACTATCATCCTGTTATTACTGGTCTAATGGAGGAACACACTATCATCCTGTTATTACTGGTCTAATGGAGGAACACACTATCATCCTGCTATTACTGGTCTAATGGAACACACTATCATCCTGTTATTACTGGTCTAATGGAGGAACACACTATCATCCTGTTATTACTGGTCTAATGGAGGAACACACTATCATCCTGTTATTACTGGTCTAATGGAGGAACACACTATCATCCTGTTATTACTGGTCTAATGGAGGAACACACTATCATCCTGTTATTACTGGTCTAATGGAGGAACCCACTATCATCCTGCTATTACTGGTCTAATGGAACACACTATCATCCTGTTATTACTGGTCTAATGGAGGAACACACTATCATCCTGTTATTACTGGTCTAATGGAGGAACACACTATCATCCTGTTATTACTGGTCTAATGGAGGAACACACTATCATCCTGTTATTACTGGTCTAATGGAGGAACACACTATCATCCTGCTATTACTGGTCTAATGGAACACACTATCATCCTGTTATTACTGGTCTAATGGAGGAACACACTATCATCCTGTTATTACTGGTCTAATGGAGGAACACACTATCACCCTGTTATTACTGGTCTAATGGAACACACTATCATCCTGTTATTACTGGTCTAATGGAGGAACACACTATCATCCTGTTATTACTGGTCTAATGGAGGAACACACTATCATCCTGTTATTACTGGTCTAATGGAGGAACACACTATCACCCTGTTATTACTGGTCTAATGGAACACACTATCATCCTGTTATTACTGGTCTAATGGAACACACTATCATCCTGTTATTACTGGTCTAATGGAGGAACACACTATCATCCTGTTATTACTGGTCTAATGGAGGAACACACTATCATCCTGTTATTACTGGTCTAATGGAGGAACACACTATCACCCTGTTATTACTGGTCTAATGGAACACACTATCATCCTGTTATTACTGGTCTAATGGAGGAACACACTATCATCCTGTTATTACTGGTCTAATCAAATCTCACCTCTTTCCGAATATAGCTCAGTTATTTTGATCAATCATTGGTCACAGATAGACTCGTCAACTCAAGTTCAAAACATTGCACTTATTTTCATTCACTACATATAGAATAATATTTTTTCATTTGGGATGTACAGTATTTTGTCAATTTGTGGTTGGACACGAGTAGAATTTAAAGCTGAGTGTATTTCAGGGGTAACGTATTTGAACAGGATTATTAAAAGTAATTTTTTTGTCGATTTCGTTGCCCAAAAAATTGTAGCTAGCTCGCTAGCTTCCTGAAAGTCAGAATTTGACACCTATGTCCCAAATGGCACCCTATTCCCTATATAGTGCACTACTTTAGACCAGAGTCCTATGGATTCCTATTCCCTATATAGTGCACTACATTAGACCAGAGTCCTATGGATTCCTATTCCCTATATAGTGCACTACTTTAGACCAGAG
The DNA here is from genome assembly GCF_045679555.1 of Salvelinus alpinus. Classification (NCBI taxonomy): domain Eukaryota; kingdom Metazoa; phylum Chordata; class Actinopteri; order Salmoniformes; family Salmonidae; genus Salvelinus; species Salvelinus alpinus. Next base: position 8,784,200 of record NC_092114.1, read on the forward strand.
CCCTATGGCACCCTATTCCCTATATAGTGCACTACTTTTGACCAGAGCCCTATGCCACCCTATTCCCTACATAGTGCACTACTTTCGACCAGGGGGCCAGGGCCCTTAGGGCTCCTGTCAAAGCTAGTGCACAAATAGGGCATAGGGTGCCGTTTGGGACACTTCATTGAGTTTAAAGATGAAATACGACAGCCTGACTCCATTCCCTTCCTCCAGATTTAACTCTGTCTCCCTAAACGGGGAGGGATATTGCCAGAAACGACAACTCGCTGGACAGGAAGTGTCTTTGACAATCCTTTTTCTGTAGGATGGAATTTCAATCGTCTGAGAGTTTAATAGAGGGAGATTTATACAGCTTTGGGAAGAAGAAAAGAGGATTGTGTACTGCTGAGGTGGCCATTTTTTAAGATTGTCATATACACAAAGAGGAGCATTAGAGTCTCAAATGTCACTCTATTCCCTATGTAGTGCACTTATTTTGTCCAGGAACCATGTGGTCTGATCAACAATAGTGCACTATATAGGGAATAGGGTGCCATTTGGGATGCTGCTTCGTTTTTGACGTCTTTCTTTGGAACAGAGATGGAGGAGCCGCTCAACGGCTTTAACTAGGCATCATCAGTAGAAAGGTTTAACTCAGATCCCACGGCTGAAATAGCAATATTTTTGGTTACTCCCACATTTATCCATGTCTGTCTGTTCCGTTGAGTCCAAATACACTTAAGGTTCTATTCAATCTGGATCGCTGAAAGTGTTCGGGTCATTTCTAATTGAACCGACATCTAAGCCAACCAGAACATGCTCATCCAGAAGCAGCACTCCTAGTGGCCGGAGACTTTAATACAGGCAAACTGAACTCCATTTAACCTCATTTCTACCAGCATGTCACATGTGCAACAAGAGGAAAAACAACTCTAGACCACCTTTACTCCACACACAGAGACACATGCAAAGCTCTCCCTCGCCCTCCATTTGGCTAATCTGACCATAATTCTATCCTCCTGATTCCTGCTTACAAGCAAAAACTAAATCAGGAAGTACCAGTTACTCGCTCAATACGGAAGTGGTCAGATGATGTGGATGCTACGCTACAGGACTGTTTTGCCTGTTTTGCACAGACTAGAATATGTTCCGGGATTCATCCAATGGCATTGAGGAGTATACCACCTCAGTCACCAGCTTCATCAATAAGTGCATCAATGTTGTCCTCACAGTGACCGTACGTACATATCCCAACCAGAAGCCATGGATTACAGGCAACATCCGCGCCGAGCTAAAGGCTAGAGCTGCTGCTTTCAAGGAGCGGGAGACTAATCTGGACGTGTTTAAGAAATCCCGCTATGCACTCAGGTGAACCATCAAACAGGCAAAGCGTCAATACAGGACTAAGATTTTGAATCGTACTACATTGGCTCTGACTCTCGTCGGATGTGGCAGGGCTTGCAAACTTTTACGGGCTACAAGAGGAAACCCAGCTGCGAGATGCCCAGTGACGCGAGCCTACTAGACAAGCTAAATGCCTTTTCTGCTCACTTCCAGCAACATCACTGAGCACGTATGAGAGCACCAGCTGTTCCGGAAGACTGTGTGACCATGCTCTCCGTAGCCAATGTGAGCAAGACCTTTAACTTCTCTGCGCTACGCATCCCTTTTACGGGATCACTTTCCTAAACAACCACTAGAATTGCAGGACGCCAAATGCATAAATATTACTAAAAATATTTATAATCAGGCAATCTGTCACGTTCCTGACCTATTTTATGTTATTTTTGTATATGTTTAGTTGGTCAGGGCGTGAGTTGGGGTGGGCATTGTATGTTTTGTGTTAAGATCACTGTTAATCAGCCTTATATGGTTCTCAATCAGAGACAGGTGGTTTACGTTTTCCTCTGATTGGGAACCATATATAGGCTGGCTGTTCACACTGTTTGTTTGTGGGTGATTGTCTCCTGTGTTTGTGTCTGCGCACCACACGGGATTGTTTCGGTTGTATTTCGTTTTTATGTAGTCTGTTTCCTGCTCGTGTGTTCTTCCTGTCGTTATGTAAGTTCCATGTTCAGGTTTCGTCTACGTTGTCCGTTTGTTATTTTGTATCATTTCTAAAGTATAGTTCGTGTCAGTGTTCGTTTTGTTCATTAAATTCATTATGTCATCACACCTCGCTGCGCATTGGTCTACCGATCCTTCTCTCCTCTCCTCGTCCGAGGAAGAGGAGGACGACACCCGTTACACAATCATAAGTGAAATATACCAAAACACATCTTAGCTTGTTGTTAATCCACCTATCGTGTCAGATTTTGAAAATATATTTTACAGCGAAAGAAATCCAAGCTTTTGTGAGTGTAGCTTTCAATGCTACAACAGCTTAGCCTTATATTAGCTTGGTTAGCTTGGTCACGAAAGTAAAAAAATGCAATAAAATTAATCGTTTACCTTTGATAATCTTCGGATGTTTCTACTCACGAGACACCCAGTTACACAACAAATGTTATTCTAATCTTTATCACAAAAAAATGCCATTTGGGTTGCGCATTATGTTCAGAAAATCAAAGCCGTGTTCCGTTCGACAAATTCCAAAAAGTATCCGTAATGGTCGTAGAAACATTTTTTATAATCAATCCTCAGGTTGTCTTTAACAAACATAATCGAAAATATTTCAACCGGAGCATAACCTATTCAATAAGAGACAAACGGAAAATGGTGAGCTCCTCCCGCGCGCGCAGGAAATATTCGGAGGACATTTTTCAAAATAAAAGCCTGAAACTCTGTCTAAAGCCTGGTCACAGCCTGAGGAAGTCATTGGAAAATGAATCTGGTTGATTCCCCTTTAAATGGAGGTTAGACGGCCCAGGGAACACATTTATTTTTATTTTTAATTATATCACTTCCGGGTTACATTTTCTCAGGTTTTCGCTTGCAGAATAAGTATTGTTATTCTCACCGACAATATTTTGACAGTTTTGGAAACTGTGGAGTGTTTTCTATCCAAATCTGTAAATTATATGCATATTCTACGATCTAGGTCAGAGAAAATGTCCGTTTACGTTGGGCACGTTATAAAAATAAAAATAAACGCTAAGAGGTTAACATTCACAAAGCCGCAGGGCCAGACGGATTATCAGGACGTGTACTCAGAGAATACGCCGGACCAACTGGCAAGTGTCTTCACTGACATTTTCAACCTCTCCCTGACCGAGTCTGTAATACCTACATGTTTCAAGCAGACCACCATAGTCCCAGTGCCAAAGGAAGCTTAGGTAACCTGCCTAAATGACTACCGCCCCGTAGCGCTTACGTCGGTAGCCATGAAGTGCTTGAAATGCTGGTCATGGCTCACATCAACACCATCAACCCGGAAAACCTAGACCCAACAGATCCATAGATGACACAATCTCAATCGCACTCCACACTGCCCTTTCCCACCTGGACAAAAGGAACACCTATGTGAGAATGCTGTTCATTGACTACAGCTCAGCATTCAACACCATAGTGCCCACAAAGATCATCACTAAGCTAAGGATCCTGGGACTAAACACCTCCCTCTGCAACTGGATCCTGGACTTCCTGACGGGCCGCCCCCAGGTGGTAAGGGTAGGCAAAAACACGTCTGCCACGCTGATCCTTAACACAGGGGCCCCTCAGGGGTGTGTACTTAGTCCCCTCCTGTATTCCCTGTTCACCCACGACTGCGTGGCCAAGCACACGATGACACAGCAGTGGTAGGCCTGATCACCGACAACGATGAGACAGCATATAGGGAGGAGGTCAGAGACCTGACCGTGTGGTGCCAGGACAACAATCTCTCCTTCAATGTGAGCAAGACAAAGGAGATGATCGTGAACTACAGGAAAAGGAGGGCTGAACACGCCACCATTCACATCGAGTGGGCTGTAGTGGAGCAGGTCGAGAGTGTCCACATCACTAACAAACTATCATGGTCCAGTACCGGAGCTCCAAGTCTAGGTCCAAAAGGCTCCTTAACAGTTTCTACCCCCAAGCAATAAGACTGTTGAACAATTAATTAAATGGCCACCCAGACTATTTATATTCACCCCCCCCCCCTTGTTTTTACACTGCTGCTAGTTGCTGTTTATTATCTATGCGTAGTCACTTTACCCCCACCTACATGTACTAATTACCTTGACTAACCTGTACCCCAGCACACTGACTGGGTACCGGTTCCCCCTGTATATAGCCTCCACATTGACTCTGTACCGGTACCCCCTGTATATAGCCTCCACATTGACTCTGTACCGGTTCCCCCTGTATATAGCAGAGTGGGCAGAGTGTAACGATCGTCGTCCTCTTCGGATCGGACCAAAATGCAGCGTGGTACGTGTCCATGTTAAATTTATTATAACTGAACACTAAATACAAAAATAACAAAAGTGAAACAACGAAAATCGAAACAGTCCTGAAAAGGTGACACAACACAAAACAGGAAACAACTACCCACAAACACCAGGTGGGAAAAGGCTACCTAAGTATGGTTCTCAATCAGAGACAACGATTGACAGCTGCCTCTGATTGGGAACCATACCAGGCCAAACACATAGAAATACAACACATAGAACAAACCATAGAATGATAAACATAGAATGCCCACCCCAACTCACGCCTTGACCAAACCAAAATAGAGACATAAAAAAGGTACTAAGGTCAGGACGTGACAGAGAGGTCTGTCCGTGATAAAGATATATATATTTTTTTGACACCACACTCCACAAAACAAGTCCTGCAGGCTCCAGTTTGATCTTATCTCGATTTTTGTCCAGTCATATGGTCAAGTGCAGCAAAGAAATACCTAGTTAAGCTGCAGCTGGCCCAGAACAGAGGGTGAATATTAATACTATGTTTATATATATATATACAATATTATATTAATACAGTTTCTGACTGAATCACTTATTCTTTTTTACACAAAAAAATGAACGTTTTGAAAATCCCAAATTGTTTGCATAGTCAACTTACACAGAGCTCTGACACACACGTACCCCACCAGACCAGGGGGTTTTAATTAAATGAGGAGAGAGAGTGATGTTTAAAGGAGCGGATAGAGTGACATGTTTAAAGGGTCTGTTTCTAATTGGGTGTCAAATTGTATGTTCCTTTTGATGGTAGAAGAATGCCCTTCTTGTCTATCAGATCTTTCACAGCTTTGTGGAAGTTACCTGTGGTGCTGATGTTTGTGGCCGAGGTAGGTACAGTTTTTTGTGTGCTCTAGGGCAACGGTGTCTAGATGGAATTTGTGTACGTTGTCCTGGCAACTGGACCATTTGGAACACCATATGTTCTAGAAGATCTAGAAGATCTAGAAGATCTAGAAGATCTAGAATGCTGTAGGATTTGGGACAGAAGCACCGGAACATCAGCAAACAGACTCCGGATGATGCAGACTGTTCTCGCCAAGTAATTGACTTACAGTTGAAGTTGGAAGTTTACCGTACACCTTAGCAAAATACATTTAAAATCAGTTTTTCACAATTCCTGACATTTAATCCTAGTGAAAATTCCATCTCTTAGGTCAGTTAGGATCAACACTTTATTTTAAGAATGTGAAATGTCAGAATAATAGTAGAGAGAATTATTTATTTCAGCTTTTATTTAATTTATCACATTCCCAGTGGGTCAGAAGTTTACATACACTCAGTTAGTATTTGGAAGCATTGCCTTTAAATTGTTTAACTTGGGTCAAACGTTTCAGGTAGCCTTTCACAACGTTCCCACAATACGTTGGGTGAATTTTGGCCCATTCCTCCTGACAGAGCTGGTGTAACTGAGTCAGGTTTGTAGGTCTCCTTGCTCGCACACTTTTTTTTTCAGTTCTGCACACAAATTTTCTATAGGATTGAGGTCAGGGATTTGTGATGGCCACTTCAATACCTTGACTTTGTTGTCCATAAGGCATTTTGCCACAACATCGGAAGTATGCTTGGGGTCATTGTTCATTTGGAAGACCCATTTGCGACCAAGCTTTAACTTCCTGACTGATGTCTTGAGATGTTGCTTCAATATATCCACATAATATTTTGTCCTCATGATGCGATCTATTTTGTGAAGTGCACCAGTCCCTCCTGCAGCAAAGCACCCCCACAACATGATGCTGCTACCCCCGTGCTTCACGGTTGGGATGGCGTTCTTCGGCTGCAAGCCTCCCCCTTTTTCCTCCAAACGTAACGATGGTCATTATGGCCAAACAGTTCTATTTTTGTTTCATCAGACCAGAGGACATTTCTCCAAAAAGTACAATCTTTGTCCCCATGTGCAGTTGCAAACCGTAGTCTGGCTTTTTTATGGAGGTTTTGAAGCAGTGGCTTCTTCCTTGCTGAGCGTCCTTTCAGGCTATGTCGATATAGGACTTGTTTTATTGTGGATATAGATACTTTTGTACCTGTTTCCCCCAGCATCTTCACAAGGTCCTTTGCTGTTGTTCTGGGATTGATTTGCACTTTTCACCCCAAAATACGTTAATCTCTAGGAGACAGAACGCGTCTCCTTCCTGAGCAGTATGACGGCTGCGTGGTCCCATGGTGTTTATACTTGCATACTATTGCTTGTACAGATGAACCTGGTACCTTCAGGCATTTGGAAATTGAACCAGACTTGTGGAGATCTACATTTTTTTTTTTAGGTTTTGGCTGATTTATTTTGATTTTCCCATGATGTCAAGCAAAGAGGCACTGAGTTTGAAGGTAGGCCTTGAAATGCATCCACAGGTACACCTTCAATTGACTCAAATGATGTCAATTAGCCTATCAGAAGCTTCTAAAGCCATGACATCATTTTCTGGAATTTTCCAAGCTGTTTAAAGGCACAGTCAACTTGGTGTATGTAAACTTCTGACCCACTGGAATTGTGATACAGTGAATTATAAGTGAAATAATCTGTCTGTAAACAATTGTTGGAAAAATTACTTGTGTCATGCACAAAGTAGATGTCCTAACCGACTTGCCAAAACTATAGTTTGTTAACAAGAAATTTGTGGAGTGGTTGAAAAACTAGTTTTAATGACTCCAACCTGAATGTATGTAAACTTCTGACTTCAACTGTATATGTTGAAGAGGGTGGCGCTTAAGCTGCATCCCTGTCTCACCCCACGGTGGAAATACATGTGTGTTTTGTGGCCAATTTTAAAAGCGCACATGTTGTATGTGTACATGGATTTTATAATGTTGTATGTTTTTCCCCAAACAGTGCTTTCCATCAATTTATGTAGCAGCCCCTCATGCCAAATTGAGTCAAAAGCTTTTTTTTTTTATCATCAAAGCATGACCTAGCTTTTGTTTATTCGTTTGTCAATAACGGTTTGCAGGGTTAACACGTGGTCTGTCGAACTGTAATTTGGTAAAAAGCTTTTTTTTTTTACTGAGGAAATGTTGGAGTTAAAACCTTTACTTAATATCCATCCCGGATCCGGGATCCTCCTCATCAAAAAAGCTGACTAGCATAGCCTAGCCTAACGGGACAGGGATATCATATAATATAATTTTCATGAAATCACAAGTCCAATACAGCAAATGAAAGATAAACATCTTGTGAATCCAGCCAATATTTAAGATTTTTTAAGTGTTTTACAGCGAAAACACAATATAGCATTATATTAGCTTACCACAATAGCCAAACACACAAACGCATTTATTCACCGCAAAGGTAGCTTTCGCAAAAAACAGCAAAAGATATAAAATGAATCACTAACCTTTGGACAACTTCATCAGATGACAGTCTTATAACATCATGTTATACAATACATTTATGTTATTTATGTTTTATGTTTTGTTCGAAAATGTGCATATTTAGCGCTGCAATCGTGGTTATACATTGTGAATACGTAGCAACATTTTCCTAGAATATCCTGAGATATTTTGGACACTCACCTAATCTGACCAAATAACTCATCATAAACTTTACATAAAAATACTTGTGGTATGGCAAATGAAAGTTACACTGGTTCTTAATGCAACCGCTGTGTTAGATTTAAAAAAAATAACTTTACCATAACATACAGCTTGCGTTATTGTGAGACAGCACTCACCAACACGGCGGAGAATAGGAGTCAATATTTTACACAGAAATACGAAATAACATCATACATTTTTTCTTACTTTTGCTGAGCTTCCATCAGAATGTTGTACAAGGAGTCCATAATAAATCGTTGTTTGGTTTTAGAATGTCCATTTCTTCCGTCAAATTTGCGCCACAATGCTAGCCAAGGTTACTAACATTCCCATCCTCTCTTGGCGCAAAGAACGGAAAACTCCAAAAGTCCCAATAAACGTTGAATAAACTGATAAAACTCGGTTGAAAAAACCTGAAAAAACCTAAAAACCTACTTTATGATGTTATGATGTTATTATCAAATGTATCAAATAAAATCAGAGCCGGAGATATTCGCCGTGTATACCGACCGCTTTTCAGAAGACAATGTGGAGCTCCTTCGTGCGCCTTGGAAAACTGACAAAATGGCAGACCTGTCACTCCAAAAGCTCTTGTTCGACCTCAGATCAAGCTAGACACCCCATTCCACCTTCCACTGCCTGTTGACATCTAGTGGAAGGCGTATGAAGTGCATGCATATCGATAAATATAAGGCAATTGAATAGGCAGTCCCTGAAACAGAGCCTCGTTTTCAGATTTTTCAATTCCTGTATGGAAGTTTGCTGCAAAATGAGTTCTGGCTCACTCACAGATATAATTCAAACCGTTTTAGAAACTTGAGAGTGTTTTCTATCCAATAGTAATAATAATATGCATATTGTATGATCGCACGTTTTTTTCCAAAGTGAAAACAGCGCCCCCCTATTGACAAGAAGTTAATGACAACACAGAGGATTTTCCCAAGGTTGCTGTTGACGCATATACCACGGTAGTTTTTGGTGTCGATTTTGCCCCTCTTCCCCCCTCCTAATCTCTCTCTCTTTTTCTCTAACGTAAGACTGATAGCTCCTAAGGGCAGCTCCCTGTCATTGGAATCAACATAGGTGACAGATAAACCCAACAAAAAATAATTTGTCATGTTAGCCGTGGGCGCCGTTCCCTTGACCCCTCCCATCCTCCGCATGCTGGAATTACATTTCAAGTTTTTATTTATTTATGTAATATATTTTTTGGTCTTCTGTCATTCCGATATCGTTGCTGCGGGACATAAAGGATTCAGTTGGGATTGATGCTTTGAGGTCAACAAAATGGATTCCTTCAGGAGATGGGTTGTTATTGTGTTGGGTGGAGAGGCTTATGTAATATCTGTTCTGGGATACTGAGCATCTGGAAGTGACTCGTGATATTGTTCTCTGTGGTAGACATGAGGGACAGGCAAGCGCTTTGGCTGGTGCATGTGCTGAAATCAGGCTTTGCTCTCTCTCTCTACCTCTCTCTCTCTCTCTCTCTCTCTCTCTCTCTCTCTCTCTCTCTCTCTCTCTCTCTCTCTCTCTCTCTCTCTCTACCTCTACCTCTACCTCTACCTCTACCTCTACCTATCTCTTTCTCTTCCTCTCTGTCTCTCTGTCTCTCTCTCTCTCTCTCTCTCTCTCTCTCTCTCTCTCTCTCTCTCTCTCTCTCTCTCTCTCTCTCTCTCTCTCTCTCTCTCTCTCTCTCTCTCTTCCTCTCTGGTAGCTTGGCTGTGAAAAGAGGATAACCTGCTTTCTAAGTACACTGGCCTAGCTGCAACCCAAACTGTAACAATTGTTTTAATGCCTCCTATAGCAAAGCTGTATATGGGTGTGTTGATCCCAATTCAACAGATGTTAAGCTGAACTCTGTGAACCAGACTGGACACTCTCAAGGCGTAGGAGGTCGCGAAGGTATTCTGGGCCACCCTTCATATGTCCGAGAAAATCCCATTCAGCAATCAACCAGCTTTGCCCCACTTGAAACGGACCTACCAAATCAAATCAAATTTTATTTGTCACAGTGAAATGCTGACTTACAAGCCCTTATTAACCAACAATGCAGTTCAATAAATATCCCTGGGAGTCAGCAGGGAACCTGGGTGTATTCTAACAGCTGCCCAGTGGCACGCTCCCCAACGACCACCACAGTTCAGCAGGTCGCTTCCCCGTCGGATTCCATTACGAAAAACCCATCATTGTGGGCCGCTCGACGATGAGAGATTTTGGCCTGCCTACGATCTGTGGACCCGATCAAGGTCCACTGGTACCCAGGAGCCCGTGTCCATGACATCAACTCCCTCTTGCCCACGGTTCTGGACAACTACTCCAATATTGATATCATTGTCACTCACATATACTACCGTTCAAAAGTTTGGGGTCATTTAGAAATGTCCTTGTTTATGAAAGAAAATCATATTTTTTTGTTCGTTAAAAAACAATCAAATTGATCAGAAATACAGTGTAGACATTGTTAATGATGTAAATGACTATTGTAGTTGGAAACGGAATATCTACATAGGTGTACAGAGGCCCATTATCAGCAACCACCACTCCTGTGTTCCAATGGCACGTTGTGTTAGCTAATCCAAGTTTATCATTTTAAAAGACTAATTGATCATTAGAAAACCCTTTTGCAATTATGTTAGCACAGCTGAAAACAGTTGTTCTGATTAAAGAAGCAATTAAACTGGCCTTTAGACTAGTTGAGTATCTGGAGCATCAGCATTTGTGGGTCGATTACAGGCTCAAAATGGCCAGGAACAAAGGACTTTCTTCTAAAAATGAGGATCTGGTAGTGCTCCAGTCCTCCCTGTCAGAATAAGCTACACAGGACTTGGAAATCGTATCAACTCCTGTAGAAATGGCACTACGGTTATTGTGAATAACCTAATTTATGTTATTTTAACTCTGTCTTCTAGTGAGTTCATACAAACTGTCATCTGACATGTAAACAGGAGCTCAGAGGTAAAGGGGAGGTGGTGAAGGCTCAGAGGTAAAGGGGAGGTGGGGAAGGCTCAGAGGTAAAGGGGAGGTGGTGAAGGCTCAGAGGTAAAGGGGAGGTGGTGAAGGCTCAGAGGTAAAGGGGAGGTGGTGAAGGCTCAGAGGTAAAGGGGAGGTGGTGAAGGCTCAGAGGTAAAGGGGAGGTGGTGAAGGCTCAGAGGTAAAGGGGAGGTGGTGAAGGCTCAGAGGTAAAGGGGAGGTGGTGAAGGCTCAGAGGTAAAGGGGAGGTGGTGAAGGCTCAGAGGTAAAGGGGAGGTGGTGAAGGCTCAGAGGTAAAGGGGAGGTGGTGAAGGCTCAGAGGTAAAGGGGAGGTGGTGAAGGCTCAGAGGTAAAGGGGAGGTGGTGAAGGCTCAGAGGTAAAGGGGAGGTGGTGAAGGCTCAGAGGTAAAGGGGAGGTGGTGAAGGCTCAGAGGTAAAGGGGAGGTGGTGAAGGCTCAGAGGTAAAGGGGAGGTGGTGAAGGCTCAGAGGTAAAGGTGAGGTGGGGAAGGCTCAGAGGTAAAGGGGAGGTGGTGAAGGCTCAGAGCTAAAGGGGAGGTGGTGAAGGCTCAGAGGTGAAGGGGAGGTGGTGAAGGCTCAGAGGTAAAGGGGTGGTGGTGAAGGCTCAGAGGTAAAGGGGAGGTGGTGAAGGCTCAGAGGTAAAGGGGAGGTGGTGAAGGCTCAGAGGTAAAGGGGAGGTGGTGAAGGCTCAGAGGTAAAGGGGAGGTGGTGAAGGCTCAGAGGTAAAGGGGAGGTGGTGAAGGCTCAGAGGTAAAGGGGAGGTGGTGAAGGCTCAGAGGTAAAGGGGAGGTGGTGAAGGCTCAGAGGTAAAGGGGAGGTGGTGAAGGCTCAGAGGTAAAGGGGAGGTGGTGAAGGCTCAGAGGTAAAGGGGAGGTGGTGAAGGCTCAGAGGTAAAGGGGAGGTGGTGAAGGCTCAGAGGTAAAGGGGAGGTGGTGAAGGCTCAGAGGTAAAGGGGAGGTGGTGAAGGCTCAGAGGTAAAGGGGAGGTGGTGAAGGCTCAGAGGTAAAGGGGAGGTGGTGAAGGCTCAGAGGTAAAGGGGAGGTGGTGAAGGCTCAGAGGTAAAGGGGAGGTGGTGAAGGCTCAGAGGTAAAGGGGAGGTGGTGAAGGCTCAGAGGTAAAGGTGAGGTGGGGAAGGCTCAGAGGTAAAGGGGAGGTGGTGAAGGCTCAGAGCTAAAGGGGAGGTGGTGAAGGCTCAGAGGTGAAGGGGAGGTGGTGAAGGCTCAGAGGTAAAGGGGTGGTGGTGAAGGCTCAGAGGTAAAGGGGAGGTGGTGAAGGCTCAGAGGTAAAGGGGAGGTGGTGAAGGCTCAGAGGTAAAGGGGAGGTGGGGAAGGCTCAGAGGTAAAGGGGGAGGTGGTGAAGGCTCAGAGGTAAAGGGGAGGTGGTGAAGGCTCAGAGGTAAAGGGGAGGTGGTGAAGGCTCAGAGGTAAAGGGGAGGTGGGGAAGGCTCAGAGGTAAAGGGGAGGTGGTGAAGGCTCAGAGCTAAAGGGGAGGTGGTGAAGGCTCAGAGGTGAAGGGGAGGTGGTGAAGGCTCAGAGGTAAAGGGGTGGTGGTGAAGGCTCAGAGGTAAAGGGGAGGTGGTGAAGGCTCAGAGGTAAAGGGGAGGTGGTGAAGGCTCAGAGGTAAAGGGGAGGTGGTGAAGGCTCAGAGGTAAAGGGGAGGTGGTGAAGGCTCAGAGGTAAAGGGGAGGTGGTGAAGGCTCAGAGGTAAAGGGGAGGTGGTGAAGGCTCAGAGGTAAAGGGGAGGTGGTGAAGGCTCAGAGGTAAAGGGGAGGTGGGGAAGGCTCAGATGTAAAGGGGAGGTGGTGAAGGCTCAGAGGTAAAGGGGAGGTGGTGAAGGCTCAGAGGTAAAGGGGAGGTGGGGAAGGCTCAGAGGTAAAGGGGAGGGGGTGAAGGCTCAGAGGTAAAGGGGAGGTGGTGAAGGCTCAGAGGTAAAGGGGAGGTGGTGAAGGCTCAGAGGTAAAGGGGGGGTGGTGAAGGCTTAGAGGTAAAGGGGAGGTGGTGAAGGCTCAGAGGTAAAGGGGAGGTGGTGAAGGCTCAGAGGTAAAGGGGAGGTGGTGAAGGCTCAGAGGTTAAGGGGAGGTGGTGAAGGTTCAGAGGTAAAGGGGAAGTGTGGTGAAGGCTCAGAGGTAAAGGGGAGTGGGTGAAGGCTCAGAGGTAAAGGGGAGGTGGTGAAGGCTGAGAGGTAAAGGGGAGGTGGGGAAGGCTCAGAGGTAAAGGGGAGGTGATGAAGGCTCAGAGGTAAAGGGGAGATGGTGAAGGCTCAGAGGTAAAGGGGAGGTGGTGAAGGCTCAGAGGTAAAGGGGAGGTGGTGAAGGCTCAGAGGTAAAGGGGAGGTGGGGAAGGCTCAGAGGTAAAGGGGAGGTGGTGAAGGCTCAGAGGTAAAGGGGAGGGGGGAAGGCTCAGAGGTAAAGGGGAGGTGGTGAAGGCTCAGAGGTAAAGGGGAGGTGGTGAAGGCTCAGAGGTAAAGGGGAGGTGGGGAAGGCTCAGAGGTAAAGGGGAGGTGGGGAAGGGCTTTGTAAGTCAGAAAGAGGATATTGTAATCAATGCATTTGGAGACAGGAAGTCAGTGCAGTTCACAGTGGACATTAGTGATGTGCTGCCAGGACTTAGTATGTGTGAGGAGTCAGGCTGCAGAGTTGGAGCTTATGGAGGGAGCTTGAGTTAATGCCGGAGAGTAGTGAGTTTCAGTAGTCAAGACGTTAGAGGAATGTATGTATGAGTGTTTCAGCGGCAGGACGGGAGAGGGAGGACCGGACTTTTGCGATGTTGCAGTGGTGGAGTAACGAGAATTTGACAGTCTGTCTTATGTGGTGGTCAAATGAGAGGGTGGAGTCCAGGATGTGTGCATGGAGGGAGAGACAGAGGTATCGTTGAAGATGAAACATGAAGCTCGTTCGTTCTCTCTCTCTCTTTCTTTCTCTCTCCACTCCTTCTCTCTGTCTCAATCCCCTCTCTTTTTATATTTTTCGCTCTCTCTCTCCAGCTCATTGATTGGTTGAGATTAATGAGAGAGAGAGAGAGAGAGAGAGAGAGAGAGAGAGAGAGAGAGGTGGGTCACGATCAGATGAGCTCCTGCATTTTTCAGCATTTTCTTTAAAAAATATAAATTTAGAGTTAGATAAACTTGGATTTTTTGTCAGGAACCCATACAGGATGCTACCCTCTACAACATAACCTTCACTTCAAATCAAAACTCAAAACCTACAACCTGATTTTGGACGGATTTACGGAATCACCTGGAAGGTTCACATCTACCAAGGATTAATTATTATATTCAGCAAATCCTCTGGAAAACAACAGAAACCTGAGAACACCACCCAACCTGGAACTGAGTGAGTAATGTTTAGTCTGAAACTGTATTTGATTTCCAAAAGCCAAGAAGAAAAATACATGACACTACTTTATAAGGACTGAATAGTAATATAATTCTGCCAAGCTTGATACAGCTTCAACTAGCACTTAAGTGTCAAGTGAGAGGTGTCAAAGCCCATTAGCCCAACAATGGCAGGAGAGTCGAATAGTCTACCCCAACCAAATGGAGAGGCCTTAGAAGCTCCCTCCTGCTGTTCAGAGGTAATTAAAATACAGTACCCTGTGCATGTAAAAAATGACAAGACAAGAAAAGATCACAAAATGAAGCTCCTTATGGAAAATCAAGAGACACTTTTTGCAGTCAACCTCCCAGTACAGTCAACCTCCCAGTACAGAGTACTTCTCCCTCATTGAAATGAAGGATAAATTCACCCAGCTGGAGGTAAGGCAGGTGGAGCTGGAACAGCAGGTGATCACACTCCAGTCAGCACAGACCCAGACAACAGTCCAACACAACAACACCCCCTTAACCAGACCCGGAGAGCTGGAGGTGGAGAAAGACATATCTGCACTATGGACAGTGGTGAGACAACATCAACAGGAGAAAGAGCAGGAGCAGGAGAAGAACAGAGCACTAGAGGAGAGGATCAGACTACAGGAGGAGAGGGAGAGGGGGATGGAGGAGAGGATCAGACTACAGGAGGAGAGGGAGAAGGGGATGGAGGAGAGGATCAGACTACAGGAGGAGAGGGAGAAGGGGATGGAGGAGAGGATCAGACTGCTGGAGGAGAGGTTGAGGGGGATGGCATGTGACAGAGAACAACCCACTAGGGAGGTGGCCATCCCCACAGAGACGCCAGCAGAACAGCCCACCTCAGCACCCGACAAAAGTCTCGACACCACAGCAGAACAGTCCACACCAGACCCTGACCATAGAAACGACATCACAACAGAACAGACAAAAGAAAAACCCCAAGCCCAGCAGCTCTCACCCCCTCTGAGCACCCCCCCTGTCAGCCACCCTGATAGCCCTCCTGACAACCCCCCCACACCCACTGAGGACAAACACAAGACACAGATTGTCCTTCTTATGGACTCAAATGGGAAATCTATAGAAGAAAAAAAACTTTTTCCCAAACACAGTGTGTCTAAACTCTGGTGTCCAAACACCCAGCGCGCCCTAGACCTTCTGTCTGAGGACAAACTAGGCTCACCTAGCCACATAATAATACACACAGGCACAAACGACCTGAGAGCACAGCAGGAAAGGGTGGCCACAGCACTGAAGGGAGTGATTGAAAAAGCTTCTTCTACTTTCCCCAACGCACAAGTGGTCATCTCCACCCTGCTACCACGAAAAGACTTCCACCCTGCTACAATACAGCGGGTAAACGCAAGCATTTCCCGTGACTGTGCCTCAAAACCAAATGTTTTTCTGGCCCACCACTCCACCCTGGACTTGAACAGCCTCTATGACCAGGTCCACCTCTACAAGGCAGCAGTGCCCACCTTTGCCCGGACTCTAAAGGACATCGCTCTCAAACAAAGCCCCAACACTTCACACAGGAGCAACAGATCAATAGACACCCCACCCAGACCAGCGAGACACCCTCCAAGACCTCCAGGACCCCCCCCTGGACCTACACACCCCCCCCACATCAACCATGCCCACACCCAATTTAGGCCCCCTCAGATCAGACCCATGCCACTCCTGCCCACCCCATGCACCCCACCCCCGCAAAGAGGGCATCAACATGGAAGTCACACATACGCCCAGGTAGTGAGCGGGCAAACAGGCCCAACCCCCACTCTTACACTCGCCCAAGCCAACGGCATGTACCAGATGCTCAGCAGGCTCTGCTCACACTTACTGGCCTGAGGCCAAACCCCGACCAACAACATTGGACACTTTATGGAACAAAAAGCCTTCACTATATCATCCTGGAATATCCAAGGTCTGAGGTCATCTGCCTTTGGCCTAAAGAGCAGGAACCCGGACTTCACCAAAGAAATCGGTAATGCAGACATTGTCATCCTGCAAGAAACATGGTATAGAGGAGACGGACCCACTGGTTGCCCTCTAGGTTACAGAGAGCTGGTAGTCCCATCCACCAAACTACCAGGTGTGAAACAGGGAAGGGACTCAGGGGGAATGCTAATTTGGTATAGAGCAGACCTAACTCACTCCATTAAATTAATCAAAACAGGAACATTTTACATTTGGCTAGAAATTCAAAAGGAAATTATCTTAACAGAGAAAAATGTCCTCCTGTGTGCTACCTATATCCCCCCACTAGAATCCCCATACTTTAATGAAGACAGCTTCTCCATCCTGGAGGGGGAAATCAATCATTTCCAGGCCCAGGGACATGTATTAGTCTGTGGCGACCTAAATGCCAGAACTGGACAGGAACCTGACACCCTCAGCACACAGGGGGACAAACACCTACCTGGAGGTGACAGCATTCCCTCCCCCATATGCCCACCTAGGCACAACTATGACAACATAACCAACAAAAACGGGTCACAACTCCTGCAGCTCTGTCGCACGCTGGGTATGTACATAGTCAATGGTAGGCTTCGAGGGGACTCCTATGGTAGGTACACCTATAGCTCATCTCTTGGCAGTAGCACTGTAGACTACTTTATCACTGACCTCAACCCAGAGTCTCTCAGAGCGTTCACAGTCAGCCCACTGACACCCCTATCAGACCACAGCAAAATCACAGTCTACTTGAACAGAGCAATACTCAATCATGAGGCATCAAAGCCAAAGGAACTGAGTAACATTAAGAAATGCTATAGATGGAAGGAATGCAGTTTGGAAACCTACCAAAAAACAATTAGGCAACAGCAAATTCAATCCCTTTTAGACAACTTCCTGGGTAAAACGTTCCACTGCAATAGTGAAGGTGTAAACTTGGCAGTAGAAAATCTTAACAGTATTTTTGACCTCTCAGCTTCCCTATCAAATCTAAAAATCTCAAATAGAAAACCGAAGAAAATGAACAACAATGACAAATGGTTTGATAAAGAATGCAAAAATCTAAGAAATAAATTGAGAAACCTGTCCAATCAAAAACATAGAGACCCGGAAAACCTGAGTCTACGCCTTCACTATGGTGAATCACTAAAACAATACAGAAATACACTACGGAAAAAGAAGGAACAGCACGTCAGAAATCAGCTCAATGTAATTGAAGAATCCATAGACTCTAACCAATTCTGGGAAAATTGGAAAACACTAAACAAACAACAACACGAAGAATTATCTATCCAAAATGGAGATGTATGGGTAAACCACTTCTCCAATCTTTTTGGCTCTATAACAAAGAATAAAGAGCAAAAACATATACATGATCAAATACAAATCCTAGAATCAACTATTAAAGACTACCAGAACCCACTGGATTCTCCAATTACCTTGAATGAGTTACAGGACAAAATAAAAACCCTCCGACCAAAAAAGGCATGTAGTGTTGATGGTATCCTTAATGAAATGATCAAATATACAGACAACAAATTCCAATTGGCTATATTAAAACTCTTTAACATCGTCCTTAGCTCTGGCATCTTCCCCAATATTTGGAACCAAGGACTGATCACCCCAATCCACAAAAGTGGAGACAAATTTGACCCCAATAACTACCGTGGAATATGCGTCAACAGTAACCTTGGGAAAATACTCTGCATTATCATTAACAGCAGACTCGTACATTTCCTCAATGAAAACAATGTACTGAGCAAATGTCAAATTGGCTTTTTACCAAATTACCGTACAACAGACCATGTATTCACCCTACACACCCTAATTGACAACCAAACAAACCAAAACAAAGGCAAAGTCTTCTCATGCTTTGTTGATTTCAAAAAAGCCTTCGACTCAATTTGGCATGAGGGTCTGCTATACAAATTGATGGAAAGTGGTGTTGGGGGTAAAACATACGACATTATAAAATCCATGTACACAAACAACAAGTGTGCGGTTAAAATTGGCAAAAGACACACACATTTCTTCTCACAGGGTCGTGGGGTGAGACAGGGATGCAGCTTAAGCCCCACCCTCTTCAACATATATATCAATGAATTGGCGCGAGCATTAGAACAGTCTGCAGCACCCGGTCTCACCCTACTAGAATCCGAAGTCAAATGTCTACTGTTTGCTGATGATCTGGTGCTTCTGTCACCAACCAAGGAGGGCCTACAACAGCACCTAGATCTTCTGCACAGATTCTGTCAGACCTGGGCCCTGACAGTAAATCTCAGTAAGACCAAAATAATGGTGTTCCAAAAAAGGTCCAGTCGCCAGGACCACAAATTCCATCTAGACACCGTTGCCCTAGAGCACACAAAAAACTATACATACCTCGGCCTAAACATCAGCACCACAGGTAGCTTCCACAGAGCTGTGAACGATCTGAGAGACAAGGCAAGAAGGGCATTCTATGCCATCAAAAGGAACATAAATTTCAACATACCAATTAGGATCTGGCTAAAAATACTTGAATCAGTCATAGAGCCCATTGCCCTTTATGGTTGTGAGGTCTGGGGTCCGCTCACCAACCAAGATTTCACAAAATGGGACAAACACCAAATTGAGACTCTGCATGCAGAATTCTGCAAAAATATCCTCCGTGTACAACGTAGAACACCAAATAATGCATGCAGAGCAGAATTAGGCCGATACCCACTAATTATCAAAATCCAGAAAAGAGCCGTTAAATTCTACAACCACCTAAAAGGAAGCGATTCCCAAACCTTCCATAACAAAGCCATCACCTACAGAGAGATGAACCTGGAGAAGAGTCCCCTAAGCAAGCTGGTCCTAGGGCTCTGTTCACAAACACAAACACACCCCACAGAGCCCCAGGACAACAGCACAATTAGACCCAACCAAATCATGAGAAAACAAAAAGATAATTACTTGACACATTGGAAAGAATTAACAAAAAAACAGAGCAAACTAGAATGCTATTTGGCCCTAAACAGAGAGTACACAGTGGCAGAATACCTGACCACTGTGACTGACCCAAACTTAAGGAAAGCTTTGACTATGTACAGACTCAGTGAGCATAGCCTTGCTATTGAGAAAGGCCGCCGTAGGCAGACATGGCTCTCAAGAGAAGACAGGCTATGTGCTCACTGCCCACAAAATGAGGTGGAAACTGAGCTGCACTTCCTAACCTCCTGCCCAATGTATGACCATATTAGAGAGACATATTTCCCTCAGATTACACAGATCCACAAAGAATTTGAAAACAAATCCAATTTTGATAAACTCCCATATCTACTGGGTGAAATTCCACAGTGTGCCATCACAGCAGCAAGATTTGTGACCTGTTGCCACAAGAAAAGGGCAACCAGTGAAGAACAAACACCATTGTAAATACAACCCATATTTATGCTTATTTATTTTAACTTGTGTGCTTTAACCATTTGTACATTGTTACAACACTGTATATATATATAATATGACATTTGTAATGTCTTTCTTGTTTTGAAACTTCTGTATGTGTAATGTTTACTGTTAATTTGTATTGTTTATTTCACTTTTGTGTATTATCTACCTCACTTGCTTTGGCAATGTTAACACATGTTTCCCATGCCAATAAAGCCCCTTGAATTGAATTGAATTGAATTGAGAGAGAGAGAGAGAGAGAGAGAGAGAGAGAGAGAGAGAGAGAGAGAGAGAGAGAGAGAGAGAGAGAGAGAGAGAGAGAGAGAGAGAGAGAGAGAGAGAGAGAGAGAGAGAGAGAGAGAGAGAGATCAATTAGGTCAATAATTTAAGAAGCAGCATTCTCAATTCAATTCAATTCAATTCAATTTGCTTTATTGGCATGACGTAACAGTGTACATATTGCCAAAGCTTATTTACAATATAATTCTCTAATATTCTCTCTCTCTCTCTCTCTCACCCTTCCTCTCTCTGGGTTTACCATCCCTTCTTCTGTGAACCACCAGGTGACACTGTAGATCCATCTATATGTCAGAGAGAGAGAGCAAAAGGGAGTGAGAGAGAGTGCGGGAAGAGAGAAGGGGGAGTGGTATGGAGAGAGAGTGAGAAAGACAAATAGAAAGAAAGTTTGGGGGAGACAGAGTACAGAAAGAGAGATCAGAGAGGGATGGAGTAAAGGAGAAAGAGAGAGAGCGAGAAAGGGAGAAGCGAGAGAGAGGTGGAGAGAGAGAGACAGATAGAGAGAGGGAGAGAGGTGGAGAGAGAGAGAGGTGGAGAGAGAATTGTTGCAGCAACAGCCTGTACCTCACTGTTGCAGTAAACTAACATCTGGGCTCTATAACCCACTAGATTACAACTCTAAACATATCAACACATAAACCATTTGCATCTTGTCTTGCAGGGTTTGATGCTTAGAGCTTGTCTCCCTGTTTTATTTAGCAGAGGAAGAGAAAGGAAGGAGAGAAGAGAGAGTAAAGGAGAGACGGGAGAGAGAGGCAGGAGGGGAAAGAGAGGCAGGAGGAGCGAGAGAGATAGAAGGAGAGAGAGTAAAGGAGGGGAGAGAGAAGCAGAAGGAGAGAGAGAGTAAAGGAGGGGAGAGAGGCCGGAGGGGAAGAGAGAGGCAGGAGGGGAGAGAGAGTAAAGGAGGGGAGAGAGAGTAAAGGAGGGGAGAGAGAGTAAAGGAGGGGAGAGAGGCAGGAGGGGAGAGAGAGTAAAGGAGGGGAGAAAGAGGCAGGAGGGGAGAGATAGGCAGGAGGGGAGAGAGAGGCAGGAGGGGAGAGAGAGTAAAGGAGGGGAGAGAGAGGCAGGAGGGGAGAGAGAGGCAGGAGGGGAGAGAGAGTAAAGGAGGGGAGAAAGAGGCAGGAGGGGAGAGAGGCAGAAGGGGAGAGAGAGGCAAGAGGGGAGGAGAGCGAGGAGGGGAGAGAGAGGCAAGAGGAGAGGAGAGAGAGGAGGAGAGAGGCAGAGTGGGAGAGAAAGGCAGCAGGGGAGAGAGGCAAGAGGGGAGAGAGAGACAGGAGGGGAGAGAGGCAGAGGGGGAGAGAAAGGCAGCAGGGGAGAGAGTCAAGAGGGGAGAGAGGCAGGAGGGGGAGAGAGAGACAGGAGGGGAGAGAGAGGCAGCAGGGGAGAGAGGCAAGAGGGAGAGAGGCAGGAGTGGAGAGAGACGCAGGAGGGGAGAGACGCAGGAGGGGAGAGAGAGACAGGAGGGGAGAAACGCAGGAGGGGAGAGAGAGAGACAGCAGGGGAGAGATAGGCAGGAGGGGAGAGAGAGGCAGGAGGGGGAGAGAGAGACAGAAGGGGAGAGAGAGGCAGCAGGGGAGAGAGGCAAGAGGGGAGAGAGGCAGGAGTGGAGAGAGACGCAGGAGGGGAGAGAGACGCAGGAGGGGAGAGAGAGACAGCAGGGGAGAGAGAGGCAAGAGGGGAGAGAGAGGCAGGAGGGAAGAGAGAGGCAGGAGGGGAGAAACGCAGGAGGGGAGAGAGACAGCAGGGGAGAGATAGGCAGCAGGGGAGAGAGAGGCAAGAGGGGAGAGAGAGGCAGGAGGGGAGAGAGAGGCAGGAGGGGAGAAACGCAGGAGGGGAGAGAGAGACAGCAGGGGAGAGATAGGCAGCAGGGGAGAGAGAGGCAGCAGGGGAGAGAGAGGCAAGAGGGGAGAGAGAGGCAGGAGGGGGAGAGAGGCAGCAGGGGAGAGAGAGGTAGAAGGGGAGAGAGAGACAGGAGGGGAGAGACGCAGGAGGGGAGAGAGAGAGCAGGGGAGAGAGAGGCAGCAGGGAAGAGAGAGGCAGCAGGGAAGAGAGGCAGGAGGGGAGAGAGGCAGGAGGGAGGAGAGAGAGACAGGAGGAGAGAGAGGCAGAGGGGGAGAGAAAGGCAAGAGGGGAGAGAGAGGCAGGAGGGGAGAGAGAGGCAGGAGGGGAGAGAGAGGCAGGAGGGGGAGAGAGAGACAGAAGGGGAGAGAGAGGCAGCAGGGGAGAGAGGCAAGAGGGGAGAGAGGCAGGAGTGGAGAGAGACGCAGGAGGGGGAGAGAGGCAGCAGAAGGGGAGAGAGAGGTAGAAGGGGAGAGAGAGACAGGAGGGGAGAGACGCATGAGGGGAGAGAGAGACAGGAAGGGAGAAACGCAGGAGGGGAGAGAGAGAGCAAGGGAGAGAGAGGCAGCAGGGGAGAGAGAGGCAGCAGGGGAGAGAGAAGCAGCAGGGGAGAGAGTGACAGGAGGGGAGAAACGCAGGAGGGGAGAGAGAGACAGGAGGGGAGAGAGAGGCAGCAGGGGAGAGAGGCAGGAGGGGAGAGAGAGGCAGCAGGGGAGAGAGGCAGGAAGGGAGAGAGGGAGACAGGAGGAGAGAGAGGCAGAGGGGGAGAGAGAGGCAGCAGGGGAGAGAGTGACAGGAGGGGAGAGAGGCAGCAGGGGAGAGAGGCAGGAAGGGAGAGAGGCAGGAAGGGAGAGAGGCAGGAGGGGAGAAACGCAGGAGGGGAGAGAGACAGGAGGGGAGAAAGAGGCAGAGGGGGGAGAGAGAGGCAGCAGGGGAGAGAGGCAGGAGGGGAGAGACGCAGGAGGGGCGAGAGAAACAGGAGGGGAGAGACAGCAGGGGAGAGAGAGACAGCAGGGGAGAGAGAGGCAGCAGGGGAGAGAGAGGCAGCAGGGGAGAGAGAGGCAGCAGGGGGAGAGAGGCAGGAGGGGAGAGAGAGGCAGCAGGGGAGAGAGGCAGCAGGGGAGAGAGAGGCAGCAGGGGAGAGAGAGGCAGCAGGGGAGAGAGAGGCAGCAGGGGGAGAGAGGCAGCAGGGGAGAGAGAGGCAGCAGGGGAGAGAGAGACAGCAGGGGAGAGAGAGGCAGCAGGGGAGAGAGAGGCAGCAGGGGAGAGAGAGGCAGCAGGGGAGAGAGTAAAGGAGGGGAGAAAGAGGCAGGAGGGGCGAGAGAAACAGGAGGGGAGAGACAGCAGGGGAGAGAGAGACAGCAGGGGAGAGAGAGGCAGCAGGGGAGAGAGAGGCAGCAGGGGAGAGAGAGGCAGCAGGGGAGAGAGAGGCAGCAGGGGGAGAGAGGCAGGAGGGGAGAGAGAGGCAGCAGGGGAGAGAGGCAGCAGGGGAGAGAGAGGCAGCAGGGGAGAGAGAGGCAGCAGGGGAGAGAGAGGCAGCAGGGGGAGAGAGGCAGCAGGGGAGAGAGAGGCAGCAGGGGAGAGAGAGACAGCAGGGGAGAGAGAGGCAGCAGGGGAGAGAGAGGCAGCAGGGGGAGAGAGGCAGCAGGGGAGAGAGAGGCAGCAGGGGAGAGAGAGGCAGCAGGGGAGAGAGAGGCAGCAGGGGAGAGAGAGGCAGCAGGGGGAGAGAGGCAGCAGGGGAGAGAGAGGCAGCAGGGGAGAGAGGCAGCAGGGGGAGAGAGGCAGCAGGGGAGAGAGAGGCAGGAGGGGAGAGAGGCAGCAGGGGGGAGAGAGGCAGGAGGGGAGAGAGGCAGCAGGGGAGAGAGAGGCAGCAGGGGGAGAGAGGCAGCAGGGGAGAGAGAGGCAGGAGGGGAGAGAGGCAGCAGGGGGGAGAGAGGCAGGAGGGGAGAGAGGCAGCAGGGGGGAGAGAGGCAGCAGGGGAGAGAGAGGCAGGAGGGGAGAGAGTGACAGGAGGGGAGAAACGCAGGAGGGGAGAGAGAGACAGGAGGGGAGAGAGGCAGCAGGGGAGAGAGGCAGGAAGGGAGAGAGGCAGGAGGGAAGAGAGACAGGAGGGGAGAGAGACAGGAGGGGAGAAAGAGGCAGAGGGGGGAGAGAGAGGCAGCAGGGGAGAGAGGCAGGAGGGGAGAGAGAGGCAGCAGAGGAGAGAGGCAGGAAGGGAGAGAGGCAGGAGGGGAGAGAGAGAGACAGGAGGAGAGAAAGGCATCAGGAGAGAGAGAGGCAGCAGGGGAGAGAGGCAAGAGGGGAGAGAGGCAAGAGGGGAGAGAGAGACAGGATGGGGAGAGAGAGACAGGATGGGGAGAGACGCAGGAGGGGCGAGAGAAACAGGAGGGGAGAAACGCAGGAGGGCAGAGAGAGACAGCAGGGGAGAGAGAGGCAGGAGGGGAGAGAGAGACATCAGGGGAGAGAGAGACATCAGGGGAGAGAGAGGCAGCAGGGGAGAGAGAGGCAGGAGGGGGAGAGAGGCAGGAGGGGAGAGAGGCAGGAGGGGAGAGAGGCAAGAGGGGAGAGAGGCAGGAGGGGAGGAGAGAGACAGCAGGGGAGAGAGGCAGCAGGGGGGAGAGAGGCAGCAGGGGAGAGAGGCAGGAGGGGAGAGAGGCAAGAGGGGAGAGAGGCAGGAGGGGAGGAGAGAGACAGCAGGGGAGAGAGGCAGGCAGGGGAGAGAGAGACAGCAGGGGGGAGAGGCAGCAGGGGAGAGAAGCAAGAGGGGAGAGAGGGGGGAGAGGCAAGAGGGGAGAGAGGCAGGAGGGGAGAGAGAGACAGCAGGGGGGAGAGGCAAGAGGGGAGAGAGGCAGGAGGGGAGAGAGAGGCAGCAGGGGGGAGAGAGGCAATAGGTGAGCGAGGAGAGAAAACATCCACATTACACTTTAGTGTAGCTCGCTGCTTAGAAAATCACTTGCTGATTATATTCAATAGGGCTGTATATGTAGTCCTCTGCATTGGCTAGCTATGTAGTCCTCTGTGTTGGCTAGCTACAGTGGGGCAAAAAAGTATTTAGTCAGCCACCAATTGTGCAAGTTCTCCCACTTAAAAAGATGAGAGAGGCCTGTAATTTTCATCATAGGTACACTTCAACTATGACAGACAAAATGAGAAAAGAAAATCCAGAAAAACACATTGTAGGATTTTTTATGAATTTATTTGCAAATTATGGTGGAAAATAAGTATTTGGTCACCTACAAACAAGCAAGATTTCTGGCTCTCACAGACCTGTAACTTCTTCTTTAAGAGGCTCCTCTGTCCTCCACTCGTTACCTGTATTAATGGCATCTGTTTGAACTTGTTACCAGTATAAAAGACACCTGTCCACAACCTCAAACAGTCACACTCCAAACTCCACTATGGCCAAGACCAAAGAGCTGTCAAAGGACACCAGAAACAAAATTGTAGACCTGCACCAGGCTGGGAAGACTGAATCTGCAATAGGTAAGCAGCTTGGTTTGAAGAAATCAACTGTGGGAGCAATTATTAGGAAATGGAAGACATACAAGACCACTGATAATCTCCCTCGATCTGGGGCTCCACGCAAGATCTCACCCCGTGGGGTCAAAATGAGCACAAGAACGGTGAGCAAAAATCCCAGAACCACACGGGGGGACCTAGTGAATGACATGCAGAGTGCTGGGACCAAAGTAACAAAGCCTACCATCAGTAACACACTACGCCGCCAGGGACTCAAATCCTGCAGTGCCAGACGTGTCCCCCTGCTTAAGCCAGTACATGTCCAGGCCCGTCTGAAGTTTGCTAGAGAGCATTTGGATGATCCAGAAGAAGATTGGGAGAATGTCATATGGTCAGATGAAACCAAAATATAACTTTTTGGTAAAAACTCAACTCGTCGTGTTTGGAGGACAAAGAATGCTGAGTTGCATCCAAAGAACACCATACCTACTGTGAAGCATGGGGGTGGAAACATCATGCTTTGGGGCTGTTTTTCTGCAAAGGGACCAGGACGACTGATCCGTGTAAAGGAAAGAATGAATGGGGCCATGTATCGTGAGATTTTGAGTGAAAACCTCCTTCCATCAGCAAGGGCATTGAAGATGAAACGTGGCTGGGTCTTTCAGCATGACAATGATCCCAAACACACCGCCCGGGCAACGAAGGAGTGGCTTCGTAAGAAGCATTTCAAGGTCCTGGAGTGGCCTAGCCAGTCTCCAGATCTCAACCCCATAGAAAATCTTTGGAGGGAGTTGAAAGTCCGTGTTGCCCAGCAACAGCCCCAAAACATCACTGCTCTAGAGGAGATCTGCATGGAGGAATGGGCCAAAATACCAGCAACAGTGTGTGAAAACCTTGTGAAGACTTACAGAAAACGTTTGACCTCTGTCATTGCCAACAAAGGGTATATAACAAAGTATTGAGATAAACTTTTGTTATTGACCAAATACTTATTTTCCACCATAATTTGCAAATAAATTCATTAAAAATCCTACAATGTGATTTTCTGGAATTTTTTTTCTCATTTTGTCTGTCATAGTTGAAGTGTACCTATGATGAAAATTACAGGCCTCTCTCATCTTTTTAAGTGTGAGAACTTGCACAATTGGTGGCTGACTAAATACTTTTTTGCCCCACTGTATGTAGTCCTCTTTGTTGGCTAGCTATGTAGTCCTCTTTGTTGGCTAGCTATGTAGTCCTCTGCATTGGCTAGCTATGTAGTCCTCTTTGTTGGCTAGCTATGTAGTCCTCTTTGTTGGCTAGCTATGTAGTCCTCTGCATTGGCTAGCTATGTAGTCCTCTTTGTTGGCTAGCTATGTAGTCCTCTTTGTTGGCTAGCTATGTAGTCCTCTGCATTGGCTAGCTATGTAGTCCTCTTTGTTGGTTAGCTATGTAGTCATCTTTGTTGGCTAGCTATGTAGTCCTCTTTGTTGGCTAGCTATGTAGTCCTCTGCATTGGCTAGCTATGTAGTCCTCTGCATTGGCTAGCTATGTAGTCCTCTGCGTTGGCTAGCTATGTAGTCCTCTGTGTTGGCTAGCTATGTAGTCCTCTTTGTTGGCTAGCTATGTAGTCCTCTTTGTTGGCTAGCTATGTAGTCCTCTGCATTGGCTAGCTATGTAGTCCTCTTTGTTGGTTAGCTATGTAGTCATCTTTGTTGGCTAGCTATGTAGTCCTCTTTGTTGGCTAGCTATGTAGTCCTCTGCATTGGCTAGCTATGTAGTCCTCTGCATTGGCTAGCTATGTAGTCCTCTGCATTGGCTAGCTATGTAGTCCTCTGCATTGGCTAGCTATGTAGTCCTCTGCATTGGCTAGCTATGTAGTCCTCTGCATTGGCTAGCTATGTAGTCCTCTGCATTGGCTAGCTATGTAGTCCTCTGCATTGGCTAGCAAGGCAGTTGAAGGCTGTACCTCTGCTGTACTAGAACCATTGTGGGGACAATAGGGACAGAACATTGTTAGTGGCGAATCCTGTGCTCTACCTTGACCAGTTAGTTCTGGGCTGTACTCTGTGAACCCTTGTAGAATAGACATTATATGGACAATAGGGGCAGAACATGCTAGTCGAGTATGGTGTGCTCTGTGTTGTGTTGGGTATGGTGTGCTCTGTGTTGTGTTGTGTTGGGTATGGTGTGCTCTGTGTTGTGTTGTGTTGGGTATGGTGTGCTCTGTGTTGTGTTGTGTTGGGTATGGTGTGCTCTGTGTTGTGTTGTGTTGGGTATGGTGTGCTCTGTGTTGTGTTGTGTTGGGTATGGTGTGCTCTGTGTTGTGTTGGGTATGGTGTGCTCTGTGTTGTGTTGTGTTGGGTATGGTGTGCTCTGTGTTGTGTTGGGTATGGTGTGCTCTGTGTTGTGTTGTGTTGGGTATGGTGTGCTCTGTGTTGTGTTGGGTATGGTGTGCTCTGTATTGTGTTGGGTATGGTGTGCTCTGTGTTGTGTTGTGTTGGGTATGGTGTGCTCTGTGTTGTGTTGTGTTGGGTATGATGTGCTCTGTGTTGTGTTGGGTATGGTGTGCTCTGTGTTGTGTTGTGTTGGGTATGGTGTGCTCTGTGTTGTGTTGGGTATGGTGTGCTCTATGTTGTGTTGGGTATGGTGTGCTCTGTGTTGTGTTGTGTTGGGTATGGTGTGCTCTGTGTTGTGTTGGGTATGGTGTGCTCTGTGTTGTGTTGTGTTGGGTATGGTGTGCTCTGTGTTGTGTTGGGTATGGTGTGCTCTATGTTGTGTTGGGTATGGTGTGCTCTGTGTTGTGTTGTGTTGGGTATGGTGTGTTCTGTGTTGTGTTGGGTATGGTGTGCTCTGTGTTGTGTTGGGTATGGTGTGCTCTGTGTTGTGTTGTGTTGGGTATGGTGTGCTCTGTGTTGTGTTGGGTATGGTGTGCTCTATGTTGTGTTGTGTTGGGTATGGTGTGCTCTGTGTTGTGTTGTGTTGGGTATGGTGTGCTCTGTGTTGTGTTGGGTATGGTGTGCTCTGTATTGTGTTGGGTATGGTGTGCTCTGTGTTGTGTTGTGTTGGGTATGGTGTGCTCTGTGTTGTGTTGGGTATGGTGTGCTCTGTGTTGTGTTGGGTATGGTGTGCTCTGTGTTGTGTTGTGTTGGGTATGGTGTGCTCTGTGTTGTGTTGGGTATGGTGTGCTCTATGTTGTGTTGGGTATGGTGTGCTCTGTGTTGTGTTGTGTTGGGTATGGTGTGCTCTGTGTTGTGTTGGGTATGGTGTGCTCTGTGTTGTGTTGTGTTGGGTATGGTGTGCTCTGTGTTGTGTTGGGTATGGTGTGCTCTATGTTGTGTTGGGTATGGTGTGCTCTGTGTTGTGTTGTGTTGGGTATGGTGTGTTCTGTGTTGTGTTGGGTATGGTGTGCTCTGTGTTGTGTTGGGTATGGTGTGCTCTGTGTTGTGTTGTGTTGGGTATGGTGTGCTCTGTGTTGTGTTGGGTATGGTGTGCTCTATGTTGTGTTGTGTTGGGTATGGTGTGCTCTATGTTGTGTTGTGTTGGGTATGGTGTGCTCTGTGTTGTGTTGGGTATGATGTGCTCTATGTTGTGTTGGGTATGGTGTGCGCTGTGTTGTGTTGTGTTGGGTATGGTGTGTTCTGTGTTGTGTTGGGTATGGTGTGCTCTATGTTGTGTTGTGTTGGGTATGGTGTGCTCTATGTTGTGTTGTGTTGGGTATGGTGTGCTCTGTGTTGTGTTGGGTATGGTGTGCTCTGTGTTGTGTTGTGTTGGGTATGGTGTGTTCTGTGTTGTGTTGGGTATGGTGTGCTCTATGTTGTGTTGTGTTGGGTATGGTGTGCTCTATGTTGTGTTGTGTTGGGTATGGTGTGTTCTGTGTTGTGTTGTGTTGGGTATGGTGTGCTCTGTGTTGTGTTGTGTTGGGTATGGTGTGTTCTGTGTTGTGTTGTGTTGGGTATGGTGTGCTCTATGTTGTGTTGTGTTGGGTATGGTGTGCTCTATGTTGTGTTGTGTTGGGTATGGTGTGTTCTGTGTTGTGTTGGGTATGGTGTGCTCTATGTTGTGTTGTGTTGGGTATGGTGTGTTCTGTGTTGTGTTGTGTTGGGTATGGTGTGCTCTGTGTTGTGTTGTGTTGGGTATGGTGTGTTCTGTGTTGTGTTGGGTATGGTGTGCTCTATGTTGTGTTGTGTTGGGTATGGTGTGCTCTATGTTGTGTTGTGTTGGGTATGGTGTGCTCTGTGTTGTGTTGTGTTGGGTATGGTGTGTTCTGTGTTGGGTATGGTGTGCTCTATGTTGTGTTGTGTTGGGTATGGTGTGCTCTATGTTGTGTTGTGTTGGGTATGGTGTGTTCTGTGTTGTGTTTGGTATGGTGTGCTCTATGTTGTGTTGTGTTGGGTATGGTGTGTTCTGTGTTGTGTTGTGTTGGGTATGGTGTGCTCTGTGTTGTGTTGTGTTGGGTATGGTGTGTTCTGTGTTGTGTTGGGTATGGTGTGCTCTATGTTGTGTTGTGTTGGGTATGGTGTGTTCTGTGTTGTGTTGTGTTGGGTATGGTGTGCTCTGTGTTGTGTTGTGTTGGGTATGGTGTGCTCTGTGTTGTGTTGTGTTGGGTATGGTGTGCTCTATGTTGTGTTGTGTTGGGTATGGTGTGCTCTGTGTTGTGTTGTGTTGGGTATGGTGTGCTCTGTGTTGTGTTGTGTTGGGTATGGTGTGCTCTGTGTTGTGTTGTGTTGGGTATGGTGTGCTCTATGTTGTGTTGTGTTGGGTATGGTGTGCTCTGTGTTGTGTTGTGTTGGGTATGGTGTGCTCTGTGTTGTGTTGTGTTGGGTATGGTGTGCTCTGTGTTGTGTTGTGTTGGGTATGGTGTGCTCTGTGTTGTGTTGTGTTTGGTATGGTGTGCTCTGTGTTGTGTTGGGTATGGTGTGCTCTGTGTTGTGTTAGGGTATGGTGTGCTCTGTGTTGTGTTGTGTTGGGTATGGTGTGTTCTGTGTTGTGTGTTGTGTTGGGTATGGTGTGCTCTGTGTTGTGTTGGGTATGGTGTGCTCTGTGTTGTGTTGTGTTGGGTATGGTGTGCTCTGTGTTGTGTCGGGTATGGTGTGCTCTGTGTTGTGTCGGGTATGGTGTGTTCTGTGTTGTGTTGGGTATGGTGTGTTCTGTGTTGTGTTGGGTATGGTGTGTTCTGTGTTGTGTTGTGTTGGGTATGGTGTGCTCTGTGTTGTGTTGTGTTGGGTATGGTGTGCTCTGTGTTGTGTTGTGTTGGGTATGGTGTGCTCTGTGTTGTGTTGTGTTGGGTATGGTGTGCTCTGTGTTGTGTTGTGTTGGGTATGGTGTGCTCTATGTTGTGTTGTGTTGGGTATGGTGTGCTCTATGTTGTGTTGTGTTGGGTATGGTGTGCTCTGTGTTGTGTTGGGTATGGTGTGCTCTGTGTTGTGTTGGGTATGGTGTGCTCTGTGTTGTGTTGGGTATGGTGTGCTCTATGTTGTGTTGGGTATGGTGTGCTCTGTGTTGTGTTGTGTTGGGTATGGTGTGCTCTGTGTTGTGTTGGGTATGGTGTGCTCTGTGTTGTGTTGTGTTGGGTATGGTGTGCTCTGTGTTGTGTTGGGTATGGTGTGCTCTATGTTGTGTTGGGTATGGTGTGCTCTGTGTTGTGTTGTGTTGGGTATGGTGTGTTCTGTGTTGTGTTGGGTATGGTGTGCTCTGTGTTGTGTTGGGTATGGTGTGCTCTGTGTTGTGTTGTGTTGGGTATGGTGTGCTCTGTGTTGTGTTGTGTTGGGTATGGTGTGCTCTGTGTTGTGTTGGGTATGGTGTGCTCTGTGTTGTGTTGGGTATGGTGTGCTCTGTATTGTGTTGGGTATGGTGTGCTCTGTGTTGTGTTGTGTTGGGTATGGTGTGCTCTGTGTTGTGTTGTGTTGGGTATGGTGTGCTCTGTGTTGTGTTGGGTATGGTGTGCTCTGTGTTGTGTTGTGTTGGGTATGGTGTGCTCTGTGTTGTGTTGGGTATGGTGTGCTCTATGTTGTGTTGGGTATGGTGTGCTCTGTGTTGTGTTGTGTTGGGTATGGTGTGCTCTGTGTTGTGTTGGGTATGGTGTGCTCTGTGTTGTGTTGTGTTGGGTATGGTGTGCTCTGTGTTGTGTTGGGTATGGTGTGCTCTATGTTGTGTTGGGTATGGTGTGCTCTGTGTTGTGTTGGGTATGGTGTGCTCTGTGTTGTGTTGTGTTGGGTATGGTGTGCTCTATGTTGTGTTGTGTTGGGTATGGTGTGCTCTGTGTTGTGTTGTGTTGGGTATGGTGTGCTCTGTGTTGTGTTGTGTTGGGTATGGTGTGCTCTGTGTTGTGTTGTGTTGGGTATGGTGTGCTCTATGTTGTGTTGTGTTGGGTATGGTGTGCTCTGTGTTGTGTTGTGTTGGGTATGGTGTGCTCTGTGTTGTGTTGTGTTGGGTATGGTGTGCTCTGTGTTGTGTTGTGTTGGGTATGGTGTGCTCTGTGTTGTGTTGTGTCTGGTATGGTGTGCTCTGTGTTGTGTTGGGTATGGTGTGCTCTGTGTTGTGTTAGGGTATGGTGTGCTCTGTGATGTGTTGTGTTGGGTATGGTGTGTTCTGTGTTGTGTGTTGTGTTGGGTATGGTGTGCTCTGTGTTGTGTTGGGTATGGTGTGCTCTGTGTTGTGTTGTGTTGGGTATGGTGTGCTCTGTGTTGTGTCGGGTATGGTGTGCTCTGTGTTGTGTCGGGTATGGTGTGTTCTGTGTTGTGTTGGGTATGGTGTGTTCTGTGTTGTGTTGGGTATGGTGTGTTCTGTGTTGTGTTGTGTTGGGTATGGTGTGCTCTGTGTTGTGTTGTGTTGGGTATGGTGTGCTCTGTGTTGTGTTGTGTTGGGTATGGTGTGCTCTGTGTTGTGTTGTGTTGGGTATGGTGTGCTCTGTGTTGTGTTGTGTTGGGTATGGTGTGCTCTATGTTGTGTTGTGTTGGGTATGGTGTGCTCTATGTTGTGTTGTGTTGGGTATGGTGTGCTCTGTGTTGTGTTGGGTATGGTGTGCTCTGTGTTGTGTTGGGTATGGTGTGCTCTGTGTTGTGTTGGGTATGGTGTGCTCTATGTTGTGTTGGGTATGGTGTGCTCTGTGTTGTGTTGTGTTGGGTATGGTGTGCTCTGTGTTGTGTTGGGTATGGTGTGCTCTGTGTTGTGTTGTGTTGGGTATGGTGTGCTCTGTGTTGTGTTGGGTATGGTGTGCTCTATGTTGTGTTGGGTATGGTGTGCTCTGTGTTGTGTTGTGTTGGGTATGGTGTGTTCTGTGTTGTGTTGGGTATGGTGTGCTCTGTGTTGTGTTGGGTATGGTGTGCTCTGTGTTGTGTTGTGTTGGGTATGGTGTGCTCTGTGTTGTGTTGTGTTGGGTATGGTGTGCTCTGTGTTGTGTTGGGTATGGTGTGCTCTGTGTTGTGTTGTGTTGGGTATGGTGTGCTCTGTGTTGTGTTGGGTATGGTGTGCTCTGTATTGTGTTGGGTATGGTGTGCTCTGTGTTGTGTTGTGTTGGGTATGGTGTGCTCTGTGTTGTGTTGTGTTGGGTATGGTGTGCTCTGTGTTGTGTTGGGTATGGTGTGCTCTGTGTTGTGTTGTGTTGGGTATGGTGTGCTCTGTGTTGTGTTGGGTATGGTGTGCTCTATGTTGTGTTGGGTATGGTGTGCTCTGTGTTGTGTTGTGTTGGGTATGGTGTGCTCTGTGTTGTGTTGGGTATGGTGTGCTCTGTGTTGTGTTGTGTTGGGTATGGTGTGCTCTGTGTTGTGTTGGGTATGGTGTGCTCTATGTTGTGTTGGGTATGGTGTGCTCTGTGTTGTGTTGTGTTGGGTATGGTGTGTTCTGTGTTGTGTTGGGTATGGTGTGCTCTGTGTTGTGTTGGGTATGGTGTGCTCTGTGTTGTGTTGTGTTGGGTATGGTGTGCTCTGTGTTGTGTTGGGTATGGTGTGCTCTATGTTGTGTTGTGTTGGGTATGGTGTGCTCTATGTTGTGTTGTGTTGGGTATGGTGTGCTCTGTGTTGTGTTGGGTATGGTGTGCTCTATGTTGTGTTGGGTATGGTGTGCTCTGTGTTGTGTTGTGTTGGGTATGGTGTGTTCTGTGTTGTGTTGGGTATGGTGTGCTCTATGTTGTGTTGTGTTGGGTATGGTGTGCTCTATGTTGTGTTGTGTTGGGTATGGTGTGCTCTGTGTTGTGTTGGGTATGGTGTGCTCTGTGTTGTGTTGTGTTGGGTATGGTGTGTTCTGTGTTGTGTTGGGTATGGTGTGCTCTATGTTGTGTTGTGTTGGGTATGGTGTGTTCTGTGTTGTGTTGTGTTGGGTATGGTGTGCTCTATGTTGTGTTGTGTTGGGTATGGTGTGTTCTGTGTTGTGTTGTGTTGGGTATGGTGTGCTCTGTGTTGTGTTGTGTTGGGTATGGTGTGTTCTGTGTTGTGTTGTGTTGGGTATGGTGTGCTCTATGTTGTGTTGTGTTGGGTATGGTGTGCTCTATGTTGTGTTGTGTTGGGTATGGTGTGCTCTGTGTTGTGTTGTGTTGGGTATGGTGTGTTCTGTGTTGTGTTGGGTATGGTGTGCTCTATGTTGTGTTGTGTTGGGTATGGTGTGCTCTATGTTGTGTTGTGTTGGGTATGGTGTGCTCTGTGTTGTGTTGTGTTGGGTATGGTGTGTTCTGTGTTGTGTTGGGTATGGTGTGCTCTATGTTGTGTTGTGTTGGGTATGGTGTGCTCTATGTTGTGTTGTGTTGGGTATGGTGTGTTCTGTGTTGTGTTGGGTATGGTGTGCTCTATGTTGTGTTGTGTTGGGTATGGTGTGTTCTGTGTTGTGTTGTGTTGGGTATGGTGTGCTCTGTGTTGTGTTGTGTTGGGTATGGTGTGTTCTGTGTTGTGTTGGGTATGGTGTGCTCTATGTTGTGTTGTGTTGGGTATGGTGTGTTCTGTGTTGTGTTGTGTTGGGTATGGTGTGCTCTGTGTTGTGTTGTGTTGGGTATGGTGTGCTCTGTGTTGTGTTGTGTTGGGTATGGTGTGCTCTATGTTGTGTTGTGTTGGGTATGGTGTGCTCTGTGTTGTGTTGTGTTGGGTATGGTGTGCTCTGTGTTGTGTTGTGTTGGGTATGGTGTGCTCTGTGTTGTGTTGTGTTGGGTATGGTGTGCTCTATGTTGTGTTGTGTTGGGTATGGTGTGCTCTGTGTTGTGTTGTGTTGGGTATGGTGTGCTCTGTGTTGTGTTGTGTTGGGTATGGTGTGCTCTGTGTTGTGTTGTGTTGGGTATGGTGTGCTCTGTGTTGTGTTGTGTTGGGTATGGTGTGCTCTGTGTTGTGTTGTGTTGGGTATGGTGTGCTCTGTGTTGTGTTGTGTTTGGTATGGTGTGCTCTGTGTTGTGTTGGATATGGTGTGCTCTGTGTTGTGTTAGGGTATGGTGTGCTCTGTGTTGTGTTGTGTTGGGTATGGTGTGTTCTGTGTTGTGTGTTGTGTTGGGTATGGTGTGCTCTGTGTTGTGTTGGGTATGGTGTGCTCTGTGTTGTGTTGTGTTGGGTATGGTGTGCTCTGTGTTGTGTCGGGTATGGTGTGCTCTATGTTGTGTTGGGTATGGTGTGCTCTGTGTTGTGTTGTGTTGGGTATGGTGTGCTCTGTGTTGTGTTGGGTATGGTGTGCTCTGTGTTGTGTTGTGTTGGGTATGGTGTGCTCTGTGTTGTGTTGGGTATGGTGTGCTCTATGTTGTGTTGGGTATGGTGTGCTCTGTGTTGTGTTGTGTTGGGTATGGTGTGTTCTGTGTTGTGTTGGGTATGGTGTGCTCTGTGTTGTGTTGGGTATGGTGTGCTCTGTGTTGTGTTGTGTTGGGTATGGTGTGCTCTGTGTTGTGTTGGGTATGGTGTGCTCTATGTTGTGTTGTGTTGGGTATGGTGTGCTCTATGTTGTGTTGTGTTGGGTATGGTGTGCTCTGTGTTGTGTTGGGTATGGTGTGCTCTATGTTGTGTTGGGTATGGTGTGCTCTGTGTTGTGTTGTGTTGGGTATGGTGTGTTCTGTGTTGTGTTGGGTATGGTGTGCTCTATGTTGTGTTGTGTTGGGTATGGTGTGCTCTATGTTGTGTTGTGTTGGGTATGGTGTGCTCTGTGTGTGTTGGGTATGGTGTGCTCTGTGTTGTGTTGTGTTGGGTATGGTGTGTTCTGTGTTGTGTTTGGTATGGTGTGCTCTATGTTGTGTTGTGTTGGGTATGGTGTGCTCTATGTTGTGTTGTGTTGGGTATGGTGTGTTCTGTGTTGTGTTGTGTTGGGTATGGTGTGCTCTGTGTTGTGTTGTGTTGGGTATGGTGTGTTCTGTGTTGTGTTGGGTATGGTGTGCTCTATGTTGTGTTGTGTTGGGTATGGTGTGCTCTATTTTGTGTTGTGTTGGGTATGGTGTGTTCTGTGTTGTGTTGGGTATGGTGTGCTCTATGTTGTGTTGTGTTGGGTATGGTGTGTTCTGTGTTGTGTTGTGTTGGGTATGGTGTGCTCTGTGTTGTGTTGTGTTGGGTATGGTGTGTTCTGTGTTGTGTTGGGTATGGTGTGCTCTATGTTGTGTTGTGTTGGGTATGGTGTGCTCTATGTTGTGTTGTGTTGGGTATGGTGTGCTCTGTGTTGTGTTGTGTTGGGTATGGTGTGTTCTGTGTTGTGTTGGGTATGGTGTGCTCTATGTTGTGTTGTGTTGGGTATGGTGTGCTCTATGTTGTGTTGTGTTGGGTATGGTGTGTTCTGTGTTGTGTTGGGTATGGTGTGCTCTATGTTGTGTTGTGTTGGGTATGGTGTGTTCTGTGTTGTGTTGTGTTGGGTATGGTGTGCTCTGTGTTGTGTTGTGTTGGGTATGGTGTGTTCTGTGTTGTGTTGGGTATGGTGTGCTCTATGTTGTGTTGTGTTGGGTATGGTGTGCTCTGTGTTGTGTTGTGTTGGGTATGGTGTGCTCTGTGTTGTGTTGTGTTGGGTATGGTGTGCTCTATGTTGTGTTGTGTTGGTATGGTGTGCTCTGTGTTGTGTTGTGTTGGGTATGGTGTGCTCTGTGTTGTGTTGTGTTGGGTATGGTGTGCTCTGTGTTGTGTTGTGTTGGGTATGGTGTGCTCTATGTTGTGTTGTGTTGGGTATGGTGTGCTCTGTGTTGTGTTGTGTTGGGTATGGTGTGCTCTGTGTTGTGTTGTGTTGGGTATGGTGTGCTCTGTGTTGTGTTGTGTTGGGTATGGTGTGCTCTGTGTTGTGTTGTGTTTGGTATGGTGTGCTCTGTGTTGTGTTGGGTATGGTGTGCTCTGTGTTGTGTTAGGGTATGGTGTGCTCTGTGTTGTGTTGTGTTGGGTATGGTGTGTTCTGTGTTGTGTGTTGTGTTGGGTATGGTGTGCTCTGTGTTGTGTTGGGTATGGTGTGCTCTGTGTTGTGTTGTGTTGGGTATGGTGTGCTCTGTGTTGTGTCGGGTATGGTGTGCTCTGTGTTGTGTCGGGTATGGTGTGTTCTGTGTTGTGTTGGGTATGGTGTGTTCTGTGTTGTGTTGGGTATGGTGTGTTCTGTGTTGTGTTGTGTTGGGTATGGTGTGCTCTGTGTTGTGTTGTGTTGGGTATGGTGTGCTCTGTGTTGTGTTGTGTTGGGTATGGTGTGCTCTGTGTTGTGTTGTGTTGGGTATGGTGTGTTCTGTGTTGTGTTGTGTTGGGTATGGTGTGCTCTATGTTGTGTTGTGTTGGGTATGGTGTGCTCTGTGTTGTGTTGTGTTGGGTATGGTGTGCTCTGTGTTGTGTTGTGTTGGGTATGGTGTGCTCTGTGTTGTGTTGTGTTGGGTATGGTGTACTCTGTGTTGTGTTGTGTTTGGTATGGTGTGCTCTGTGTTGTGTTGGGTATGGTGTGCTCTGTGTTGTGTTAGGGTATGGTGTGCTCTGTGTTGTGTTGTGTTGGGTATGGTGTGTTCTGTGTTGTGTTGGGTATGGTGTGCTCTATGTTGTGTTGTGTTGGGTATGGTGTGCTCTATGTTGTGTTGTGTTGGGTATGGTGTGCTCTGTGTTGTGTTGGGTATGGTGTGCTCTGTGTTGTGTTGTGTTGGGTATGGTGTGTTCTGTGTTGTGTTGGGTATGGTGTGCTCTATGTTGTGTTGTGTTGGGTATGGTGTGCTCTATGTTGTGTTGTGTTGGGTATGGTGTGTTCTGTGTTGTGTTGTGTTGGGTATGGTGTGCTCTGTGTTGTGTTGTGTTGGGTATGGTGTGTTCTGTGTTGTGTTGTGTTGGGTATGGTGTGCTCTATGTTGTGTTGTGTTGGGTATGGTGTGCTCTATGTTGTGTTGTGTTGGGTATGGTGTGCTCTGTGTTGTGTTGTGTTGGGTATGGTGTGTTCTGTGTTGTGTTTTGTATGGTGTGCTCTATGTTGTGTTGTGTTGGGTACGGTGTGCTCTATGTTGTGTTGTGTTGGGTATGGTGTGTTCTGTGTTGTGTTGGGTATGGTGTGCTCTATGTTGTGTTGTGTTGGGTATGGTGTGTTCTGTGTTGTGTTGTGTTGGGTATGGTGTGCTCTGTGTTGTGTTGTGTTGGGTATGGTGTGTTCTGTGTTGTGTTGGGTATGGTGTGCTCTATGTTGTGTTGTGTTGGGTATGGTGTGTTCTGTGTTGTGTTGTGTTGGGTATGGTGTGCTCTGTGTTGTGTTGTGTTGGGTATGGTGTGCTCTGTGTTGTGTTGTGTTGGGTATGGTGTGCTCTATGTTGTGTTGTGTTGGGTATGGTGTGCTCTGTGTTGTGTTGTGTTGGGTATGGTGTGCTCTGTGTTGTGTTGTGTTGGGTATGGTGTGCTCTGTGTTGTGTTGTGTTGGGTATGGTGTGCTCTATGTTGTGTTGTGTTGGGTATGGTGTGCTCTGTGTTGTGTTGTGTTGGGTATGGTGTGCTCTGTGTTGTGTTGTGTTGGGTATGGTGTGCTCTGTGTTGTGTTGTGTTGGGTATGGTGTGCTCTGTGTTGTGTTGTGTTTGGTATGGTGTGCTCTGTGTTGTGTTGGGTATGGTGTGCTCTGTGTTGTGTTAGGGTATGGTGTGCTCTGTGTTGTGTTGTGTTGGGTATGGTGTGTTCTGTGTTGTGTGTTGTGTTGGGTATGGTGTGCTCTGTGTTGTGTTGGGTATGGTGTGCTCTGTGTTGTGTTGTGTTGGGTATGGTGTGCTCTGTGTTGTGTCGGGTATGGTGTGCTCTGTGTTGTGTCGGGTATGGTGTGTTCTGTGTTGTGTTGGGTATGGTGTGTTCTGTGTTGTGTTGGGTATGGTGTGTTCTGTGTTGTGTTGTGTTGGGTATGGTGTGCTCTGTGTTGTGTTGTGTTGGGTATGGTGTGCTCTGTGTTGTGTTGTGTTGGGTATGGTGTGCTCTGTGTTGTGTTGTGTTGGGTATGGTGTGCTCTGTGTTGTGTTGTGTTGGGTATGGTGTGCTCTATGTTGTGTTGTGCTGGGTATGGTGTGCTCTGTGTTGTGTTGTGTTGGGTATGGTGTGCTCTGTGTTGTGTTGTGTTGGGTATGGTGTGCTCTGTGTTGTGTTGTGTTGGGTATGGTGTGCTCTGTGTTGTGTTGTGTTTGGTATGGTGTGCTCTGTGTTGTGTTGGGTATGGTGTGCTCTGTGTTGTGTTAGGGTATGGTGTGCTCTGTGTTGTGTTGTGTTGGGTATGGTGTGTTCTGTGTTGTGTGTTGTGTTGGGTATGGTGTGCTCTGTGTTGTGTTGGGTATGGTGTGCTCTGTGTTGTGTTGTGTTGGGTATGGTGTGCTCTGTGTTGTGTCGGGTATGGTGTGCTCTATGTTGTGTTGGGTATGGTGTGCTCTGTGTTGTGTTGTGTTGGGTATGGTGTGCTCTGTGTTGTGTTGGGTATGGTGTGCTCTGTGTTGTGTTGTGTTGGGTATGGTGTGCTCTGTGTTGTGTTGGGTATGGTGTGCTCTATGTTGTGTTGGGTATGGTGTGCTCTGTGTTGTGTTGTGTTGGGTATGGTGTGTTCTGTGTTGTGTTGGGTATGGTGTGCTCTGTGTTGTGTTGGGTATGGTGTGCTCTGTGTTGTGTTGTGTTGGGTATGGTGTGCTCTGTGTTGTGTTGGGTATGGTGTGCTCTATGTTGTGTTGTGTTGGGTATGGTGTGCTCTATGTTGTGTTGTGTTGGGTATGGTGTGCTCTGTGTTGTGTTGGGTATGGTGTGCTCTATGTTGTGTTGGGTATGGTGTGCTCTGTGTTGTGTTGTGTTGGGTATGGTGTGTTCTGTGTTGTGTTGGGTATGGTGTGCTCTATGTTGTGTTGTGTT
Source organism: Salvelinus alpinus (assembly GCF_045679555.1). Lineage (NCBI taxonomy): Eukaryota > Metazoa > Chordata > Actinopteri > Salmoniformes > Salmonidae > Salvelinus > Salvelinus alpinus. The sequence goes on from NC_092114.1 coordinate 8,823,614, forward strand.
GGGTATGGTGTGCTCTGTGTTGTGTTGGGTATGGTGTGCTCTGTGTTGTGTTGTGTTGGGTATGGTGTGTTCTGTGTTGTGTTTGGTATGGTGTGCTCTATGTTGTGTTGTGTTGGGTATGGTGTGCTCTATGTTGTGTTGTGTTGGGTATGGTGTGTTCTGTGTTGTGTTGTGTTGGGTATGGTGTGCTCTGTGTTGTGTTGTGTTGGGTATGGTGTGTTCTGTGTTGTGTTGGGTATGGTGTGCTCTATGTTGTGTTGTGTTGGGTATGGTGTGCTCTATGTTGTGTTGTGTTGGGTATGGTGTGTTCTGTGTTGTGTTGGGTATGGTGTGCTCTATGTTGTGTTGTGTTGGGTATGGTGTGTTCTGTGTTGTGTTGTGTTGGGTATGGTGTGCTCTGTGTT